>NC_086444.1:623012464-623312464 GCF_028390025.1 Pseudophryne corroboree | reverse complement strand
AAGTACCGCTGTGCCGGAAGTGATGTCGCGTCATCGCGACAATCAACTTCCGCCAATACAAAAACCGGCCTCAGATCACTGGCAATGTCACCGCCTATGTGTTCAAGGTACACAACTTGTCACATACATTAATCTGTACCTAAAAATAAAAATAAAAAATACAGCATAAGAATATCAAATAAAAAAAGAAAATAACACATAATAAAAAGTATATTATAGGACATGATGAAAAATAACCTGTATGTCGATACTTATTCTAAGGGCCAATAGGTCCTATATAACTATCATCTTAAACAGGCATACAAAGCCGCATTAGTAGGAGAATATCGACATAGAGGCTAATTGATCATAAAAAACAAATTATATAAAAAACACAAAAAAAACAAAGAAATAGAAATGGTAGTAAGTTGCATTAGTGGCATTGTCAACAGCGATCCCAGATAGAGACAATTTGACATAAAGTATACTATCTTGGTCAGTTGACTGTAAAACAGTAGTACCAATGAAAATTCAAATGAAAGGAGTCAAAATAAGTTCTTCATTCAAACCACTGGGCGCAGTTGAATTTAACTTGTAGATCCATTCACATTCACGTTGCAGAAGTAACCGATGTCTATCACCTCCCCTACGTAGTGGGGGGATGTGATCTATTGGCATACATCTAAAGTCAGCCATAGTGTGACCACTAGTAACAAAATGCCTGGCTACTGGTGGTGTGCTGGAATCTAAAGCTGTAAAGGCCTTCTTGATGGAACTCCTGTGCATGGATATACGTTCCTTTAGCATACGGATAGTTTTACCCACGTAGAGTTTATTACATGGACAGAGAATGATGTATACCACATAGCGAGAATCGCACGTCAGTCGATGTCTTATAGTATAGCTGCTTTTGGTAATTGGATGTGTAAAGGTTTTTCCCAGCAAGAGAAATCTGCAATTTGCACAGCCCGCACACTTATAGGCTCCTTTTTGCAGTGAAAGCCAATGCAGATTAGTGTGTATACCTGGACTAATGTCAGAGAATGTGATGCGTTCTCTTAAGTTGCGACTTCTCTTATAGCTGAAGAGAGGTGGATTCGTGCAACTAGGTCCAAGGATCGGGTCAGCTTGTAGTATGTGCCAATGCTTAGTAATGGTCTTCCTAATTAAACCAGAGGAAGTGCAGTAAGTCGTGGGAAAAACCAATCTGTCAGAAGTAGCATCGACACGTTGTGTAGATAGAAGATCATCCTGTTTCAGCAGCAAACATCGATCTATTGCTTCATCGACTTCATCTTTACTGTACCCCCGCTGGATGAAGTTATCACCCATTTTGTGTAGGGCTATAGGGAGCTTAGAAGGATCTGATGTTGTTCTAACAACTCTAACGAGTTGTGAGTAAGGGAGTCCTTTCTTCAAGGGCCGTGGATGAAAGCTGTCTGCCAAAAGTAGTGTATTAATACAATACACTACTTTTGGCAGACAGCTTTCATCCACGGCCCTTGAAGAAAGGACTCCCTTACTCACAACTCGTTAGAGTTGTTAGAACAACATCAGATCCTTCTAAGCTCCCTATAGCCCTACACAAAATGGGTGATAACTTCATCCAGCGGGGGTACAGTAAAGATGAAGTCGATGAAGCAATAGATCGATGTTTGCTGCTGAAACAGGATGATCTTCTATCTACACAACGTGTCGATGCTACTTCTGACAGATTGGTTTTTCCCACGACTTACTGCACTTCCTCTGGTTTAATTAGGAAGACCATTACTAAGCATTGGCACATACTACAAGCTGACCCGATCCTTGGACCTAGTTGCACGAATCCACCTCTCTTCAGCTATAAGAGAAGTCGCAACTTAAGAGAACGCATCACATTCTCTGACATTAGTCCAGGTATACACACTAATCTGCATTGGCTTTCACTGCAAAAAGGAGCCTATAAGTGTGCGGGCTGTGCAAATTGCAGATTTCTCTTGCTGGGAAAAACCTTTACACATCCAATTATCAAAAGCAGCTATACTATAAGACATCGACTGACGTGCGATTCTCGCTATGTGGTATACATCATTCTCTGTCCATGTAATAAACTCTACATGGGTAAAACTATCCGTATGCTAAAGGAACGTATATCCATGCACAGGAGTTCAATCAAGAAGGCCTTTACAGCTTTAGATTCCAGCACACCACCAGTAGCCAGGCATTTTGTTACTAGTGGTCACACTATGGCTGACTTTAGATGTATGCCAATAGATCACATCCCCCCACTACGTAGGGGAGGTGATAGACATCGGTTACTTCTGCAACGTGAATGTGAATGGATCTACAAGTTAAATTCAACTGCGCCCAGTGGTTTGAATGAAGAACTTATTTTGACTCCTTTCATTTGAATTTTCATTGGTACTACTGTTTTACAGTCAACTGACCAAGATAGTATACTTTATGTCAAATTGTCTCTATCTGGGATCGCTGTTGACAATGCCACTAATGCAACTTACTACCATTTCTATTTCTTTGTTTTTTTTGTGTTTTTTATATAATTTGTTTTTTATGATCAATTAGCCTCTATGTCGATATTCTCCTACTAATGCGGCTTTGTATGCCTGTTTAAGATGATAGTTATATAGGACCTATCGGCCCTTAGAATAAGTATCGACATACAGGTTATTTTTCATCATGTCCTATAATATACTTTTTATTATGTGTTATTTTCTTTTTTTATTTGATATTCTTATGCTGTATTTTTTATTTTTATTTTTAGGTACAGATTAATGTATGTGACAAGTTGTGTACCTTGAACACATAGGCGGTGACATTGCCAGTGATCTGAGGCCGGTTTTTGTATTGGCGGAAGTTGATTGTCGCGATGACGCGACATCACTTCCGGCACAGCGGTACTTATGTTAGTGCCGTGGAAATGTACCCCGGCACTTGAGTTCCGTTGTTTGGCGGATGTTGACAAACGCGGTCGCGTGTTGTCACTTCCGGTACAACGGAACTGTTGATAGTGGTCTGGGCAATTTTGTCCTGCTTTTGTAGTTCCACACTGGTCTGTTCACATACCCCTGGGAGGTTTTTGAATCACTGGTGATTGGGCAAAACAGGTGTATCTGATTTATGCAAATTGCACAGCTTTATAAGGTTCTCTGTTTGAACACTATGTTGTAGCTGACCCCATGATGAAGGTGTGACAACCGAAACGGGCCGTTGGGATGGCTGTTCTGCTTGAATACTGCTGAAAGCCTCATGATGAGTACTAAAAACTTTTTTCAAAAGGCCTGATAATGCTACTGATTCATTAAATGTTTTTCATATTTTTTCATATGGTGGTGTGCTGGTCTCCTTTTGTCTAAACCCTTTCAGGGTAAGCATTGGGAACTATGGTATCAATAACAATTGACACGGCACCCTTCTAACATCCTTTAAGTGTGTGCGCTTCACCTCTGGACTTTATATATATATATATATATACACACATACTAGGGTCTCAATTTCTGCTGATAAGGTACCTGTCCACGCTGCCACAGAGCTATAAACCCATGCCGACACAATCGCCGGTCTGAGTAGTGTACCAAAATGTGCACGCTATCTGCAGGATCCCTGAGGATAGCTGTTAAATCAGGGCTACCTTTTGGGCAAACGTGACACCCTAGGGGAAGATTCCCATCACATCCTGGCCCTAGTGGGGAAAGGATACTGCCTGAGAATTCTTTGTGGGAAGCTGCAGTCTCTTGTCTGGAGATTCCCGCTCTTTTTCCTCATGAGAGGAGGGAAATTTACCTCAGCTTTCTTCCCCTTAAACATGTGTACCCTTGTGTCAGGGACAGATGAGTCATCAGTGATATGCAAAACATATTTTATTACAATAATCATATATTGAATACTTTTCTGCCATTTTGGCTGTAACTTTGCATTATCGTAGTCGACACTGGAGTCAAACTCCGTGTCGATATCAGTGTCTATTATTTTGGATAGTGAGCATTGTGAGACTCTGAAGGTATCTGCGCCATAGGGACAGACATGGGTAGATTTCCTGTCTGTTCTCTAATCTTTTGTGCAATAAATTCACCTTAGCACTTACACATATCCAAACAGGTGTCGGCGTTGTCGACGGAGACACCCTCTCACACACATATTAGCTCCATCTCCTCGTTAGGGGAGCCTTTTACATCAGACATGTCGACACACACGTACCAACACACCACACACACAGGGGATGCTCTATTTGAAGACAGTTCCCCCACAAGGCCCTTTGGAGAGAGAGAGAGTATGCCAGCACACACCCCAGCGCTATATGACCCAGGAATCACACAGTAACGTAGTGTTAACCCAGTAGCTGCTGTATAATGTTTTTACGCCAAATTTATGTGCCCCCCCTCTCTTTTTCACCCTCTTCTATCATGCTTCTGCAGGGGAGAGCCTGGGGAGCTTCCTCTCAGCAGAGCTGTGGAGAGAAAATGGCACTGGTGAGTGCTGAGGAAGAAGCCCCGCCCCCTCAGCGGCGGGCTTCTGTCCCGCGATTTTGTGTAAAATAATGGCGGGGGCTCATGCATATATACAGTGCCCAACTGTATATATGCCCACTTTGCCAAGAGGTCTCTAATTGCTGCCTAGGGCGCCCCCCCCCCTGCACCCTACAGTGACCGGAGTGTGTGGGTGTAATGTGGGAGCAATGGTGCACAGCTGCAGTGCTGTGCGCTACCTCATATGAAGACTGGAGTCTTCTGCCGCCGCTTTTGAAGTCTTCTTGCTTCTCACGCCGGCTTCTGGCTCTGCGAGGGGGACGGCGGCGCGGCTCTGGGATCGGACGACCAAGGGTGCGTTCCTGTGTTCGATCCCTCTGGAGCTAATGGTGTCCAGTAGCCTAAGAAGCATGACCTATCCGCAGTTAGTAGGTCTGCTTCTCTCCCCTCAGTCCCACGTGGCAGAGAGTCTGTTGCCAACAGATCTCTGAAAATAAAAAATCCTAACAAAATACTTTCTTATTAGCAAGCTCAGGAGAGCTCACTAAAGTGCACCCAGCTCTGTCCGGGCACAGATTCTAACTGAGGTCTGGAGGAGGGACATAGAGGGAGGAGCCAGTGCACACCAGTATTCCTAATTCTTTCTTAAAGTGCCCCGTCTCCTGCGGAGCCCGTCTATTCCCCATGGTCCTTACGGAGTCCCCAGCATCCAATAGGACGTTAGAGAAACATCTTTTATTGCCATAATCATATATCGAATGGATTTTGCCTGTAACTTTGCATCATCGTAATCGACACTGGAGTCAGAATCCGTGTCGGTATCTGTGTGCGACATAGGATCAGGCATGGGTTGAGACCCTGACTGTCCCCAAGCTTCAGCCTTGTCTAATCTTTTGTGCAATGAGTTTACACTAGCATTTAAAACATTCCACATATCCATCCAGTCAGGTGTCGGCGCTGTCGGCGGAGACACCACATTCATTTGCTCACGCTCCTCTCTTCTTCTTCCTCAGACATGTCGACACACGCGTACCGACACACAGGGAATGTTTTTTCTGAAGACAGTTCCCCCACAAGGCCCTTTGGAGAGACAGAGAGAGAGTATGCCAGCACACACCCCAGCGCTATATAACCCAGGAATAACACAGGGGCAGATGTATTAACCTAGAGAAGTCATAAGGAAGTGATAAACCAGTGATATGTGCATGGTGATAAAGGCACCAGCCAATCAGATCCTAACTGTTAATTTACATATTGGAGCTGATTGGCTGGTTCCTTTATCACCTTGCACATATCACTGGTTTATCACTTCCTTATGCCTTCTCCAGGTTAATACATCTGCCCCACAGTAACTTAATGTTTACCCAGTAGCGCTGCTGTATGTAATTTGCGCCGAATTATGTTCCCCCACCCTCTCTTTTCAACCCTGTCTACCGTGGTATAAGCAGGGGAGAGTCCGGGGAGCTTCCTCTCAGCGGTGCTGTGGAGAAAAAATGGCGCTGGTGAGTGCTGAGGGAGAAGCCCCGCCCCCTCGGCGGCGGGCTTCTGTCCCGCTTAAACTGTAAAATTGGCGGGGGCTCATACATATATACAGTGCCCAGCTGTATATATATATATATGTTATATTTTTGCCAAAAAGAGGTTTATATTGCTGCCCAGGGCGCCCCACCCGCGCCCTGCACCCTTACAGTGACCGGAGTATGTGAGGTGTATGGGAGCAATGGCGCACAGCTGCAGTGCTGTGCGTTACCTCAGTGAAGATCATGAAGTCTTCTGCTGCCTCTGAAGTCTTCATTTCTTCTCATACTCACCCGGCTTCTATCTTCCGGCTCTGCGAGGGGGACGGACGGCGAGGGTGAGATCCTGCGTACCAATCCCTCTGGAGCTAATGGTGTCCAGTAGCCTAAGAAGCAGGACCTTGCAACTCAGAGAGTAGGGCTGCTTCTCTCCCCTCAGTCCCTCGATGCAGGGAGTCTGTTGCCAGCAGTGCTCCCTGAAAATAAAAAACCTAACAAAATACTTTCTGTCAGAAAGCTCAGGAGAGCTCCTGTAAAGCACCCAGTCTCCACTGGGCACAGATAAAACTGAGGTCTGGAGGAGGGGCATAGAGGGAGGAGCCAGTGCACATCCAGAACTAAAGTCTTTCTTAAAGTGCCCATGTCTCCTGCGGAGCCCGTCTATCCCCATGGTCCTTACGGAGTCCCCAGCATCCTCTAGGACGTTAGAGAAAATATAAAGCCTCAGACCCTGCAGCGCTTTTATAATACTTATAGTTGCACCAAATCAACTGTGCCCCCCCCCCCCCCCCCCCCGTTTTGCACCCTGTCACCTGTACAGCACTGTTGAGGAAGGACCAGCGTCTCTGCAGCTCAGAGAAGGGAAAATGGCGCTGAGAGCTGTGAGGGCTAAGCGCCGCCCCCTTAATGGCGTGTGTCAGCCCGCTTTTTTTTTTTTTTTAATATAATCACACTGGCGGAGGTTAGGATTTTGTGCCTAGGCACTTAAAATCCACTTTGCCAGCCTTAATGAGTTTTATGCTGCCCAGGGCGCCCCCCCTGCGCCCTGTAGTGCCGCTGTGTGGGAGCATGGCGCAGAGCGATCGCTGTGCGGTACCTCAGAAGCCGTCACTGAAGTCTTTTCTTCTTCTACTCACCTGTCTTCTGACTTCTGGCTCTGCAAGGGTGGTGACAGCGGGCTCTGGGAGTGAACCCCTAGGCGTACCACCTAGTGTTCCAAACCCTCAGGAGCTATTGGTGTCTTGTAGCCAAGAAGCAGAGCCTTTAAACTCACTAGAAGTAGGTCTGACTTCTCTCCCCTAATTCCCACGATGCAGGGAGACTATTGCCAGTAGTCCTCTCTGAAAATAAAAAACCTAACAAAGTCTTTTCAGAGAAACTCAGTAGAGCTCCTCTAAGTGCATCCAGTCTGCCTAGGCACAATTCTAAAACTGGAGTCTGGGGGAGGGCATAGAGTGAGGAGCCAGGTCACACCCCTTAAAAGTCTTAAAGTGCCCATGTCTCCTGTGAATCCAGTCTATACCCCATGGTTCTTGAAGCGTCCCCAGCATCCTCTAGGACGTATGAAAAAGAGATTTAACCATAGTAAGTGTACCATAAATCTCCTTATACTTCAACCTCTTCCAGCAGTCAATAATACACTAGTACACTATTGTGCATGTAGTAGGATGTGAACTGATATTTTCAGAAGTAAAAACCCAACATTAGATCCTGCTCAACTCAGTCAGGATATGTTTTATTAGGTTTACATTGTAGTTTCAAGGTAAGTCTATCCCTGATGTAGACATATCCCATATGTCAACATTCTGTCTGTCTAACATTTTTTAACCAGATGCGGACATTGTCACTGTTGACAATCTGAGTGCATATCACTGTAGGTCAGTACAATGTTTGTACATGATCCAAACAGGCGTTTATGCTTTGGAACAATCAAAGTGACCTTTATACAGGATTCCGCACCATACTGCACACTAATGCAAACACGTACTTAGAGGATCCCCTGCCAAGATGCAGAACAAAGCTTTCTTGTTTCACATTATTAATACACACATCCCTAAATGTAGGGCAGAAGGACATTGGAGCAGGTGCAGCAGGGTCACATTCTGTGTGAAGGTCAGTAAAATACGTACCCAAGTGTCAACCGTTGTTAAAATGTTCCTAGGGATAATGATAAATGATCAATGCAACAGCAACGTCACGTGAAGCAGATTCTACCATATTTAAGCAATATGTATTCCAAAATCACCTTGAAAGACGGTGTTACACTTCTTCAAAATTTCCACAAAAAACAAACAAAAAAACCCCACTATGTTTTCTGTACAATTTGATACAGCATGAGACCTTCAATATGTAAGCTAGCTTCCACCATAGCTAAACATACATTTCTACAGTTCATCTGCTGGGTCAGAACCATCCTTTTCAGGTCCATAGAAACTAGAATTCCAGTATCAATGATAGGGGATGGAAGATGGTATGGTTCTGCACTAATTATCCTACAATAGGACTAACTGGAGTATTCACATGAATCCATACTAAAATGTACCCCAGTACTCCATGATACAATGTATACAGGGATTTATCTACTTTATTCTGGTGAGTGGGTAGTTATATGAATGCCTAAATGTTCTTATAGGAACTTCAACAGTCAGTTGCTTGTCCGAAAGACAGACCAATGCAAACATCAGTGTAGATTATCTTTTATTATTTTTATTACTACTTTTCAGTGTTATCTTAGCACCTTAAATGGTCATGCGTTATCTCACCTTATAGGTAGTCTTTAGTCTGTATTTAGTAGCAAAACGGTCATATACACAGAACATAGCATCAGCGAGAGTACAGCTAAGTTAGTGAATTTTCAAACAGTGAGTAATGGGAAAGGAGCGGATGGTCAAAGCTGCTGTTCAAATGAAAGAACTGTGTATGGTGTGCATGTCTTTCGCAGTCCACTTTAATAACATGTGGATTAATATTTCTTACATACTTAGAAACACTGCAAATTATGAGCATTTTATAAATGGCCCATGCACTGTATTATGACTACTACACAGCATCTCTTAAAATTAACATAGGATTTACTAAAAAGAAAAAAGAAAAAAAACTCTAAAAACATCAGAGGTGGCGAAAGCAACTTGTGAAGGTCAGAGCTGATAAAGCGTACTTGGGTATTTATTCAGGAAAGCTTTAATAATGGTTTTGTTCCGCAGAAGGATGGATTAATATATTGTAGTCCCTAAAACTCTATTATAACATCATGATAATTAAACACATAGGGGAGAATCAAAGCTTGGAGAGAGAAAGTACCAACCAATCTGCGTCTTAAGGTGCATATACACAAGTAGATGCTGAGCTCAAAGTAGCTCACTTTTTTCGTTTTGAGCTCAAAAAGTCCTAGTGTGTATGGCTAGGCGACTAGCGCTGATACGCGCTCCCACATCATCGCTGCCCACCGCCGTCTGGCCTATTTTACTGGCCGAATAAACCACTTTCCACAGTCTTCTACTGTGGAAAGTGGTTCAGCCCCGTGAACATCACTGGGCCGGGTGAAAGTCGCTCAGTGTGTATGCACTGTGCGATTTTCCGGCCAGCGATTTTCCCATCATCTCTCTGCATACACACTGGGTAAAAATGCCCAGTGTGTATGGACCTTAACTGTCCCTACAGGCTGCATTTGAAAAAGTAGGTGCTGATAGGTTGGTACTTTAACTCTCACCAGCCTTTGATAAATCCCCCACATGTGCTAACTTATACTTTCCAGGTAATGCGTGTTTGCTGACTAATGCAGGGAAGTGATCAGTGTCACCTTGTTTAGTCAGGTGTTTGTGTACTCCAAAAAATTATGGACCCATTTGAATATGAAATATTGTCCCTGCTCCTTAGATTGTAAGCCTTTCAGGTACAGTACTCAGTGAGAATACATCAATTATATACCAAGGTCACAAAACAGTGACCAGACAATAACCCTAGAATTTCAGGGTTTTTGTATAGATCAGTGGTTCTCAAATTGTTTGGAATCACGGCGCACTAGAGTACCAAAAATTTTTTCACGGCACCCCTAGGCCAAAGGTTTCTTATTGAGAAATTTAGAAATAAATACTAAATTAAGTAAAATAAGAATTTACTCACCGGTAATTCTATTTCTCGTAGTCCGTAGTGGATGCTGGGAACTCCGTAAGGACCATGGGGAATAGACGGCTCCGCAGGAGACTGGGCACATCTAAAGAAAGAATTAGGACTATCTGGTGTGCACTGGCTCCTCCCCCTGTGACCCTCCTCCAAGCCTCAGTTAGGATACTGTGCCCGGAAGAGCTGACACAATAAGGAAGGATTTTGAATCCCGGGTAAGACTCATACCAGCCACACCAATCACACCGTATAACTCGTGATAGGAACCCCGGTTAACAGTATGATAACAAAAGGAGCCTCTGAACAGATGGCTCGCAATAACAACCCGATTTGTGTAACAATAACTATTTACAAGTATTGCAGACAATCCGCACTTGGGATGGGCGCCCAGCATCCACTACGGACTACGAGAAATAGAATTACCGGTGAGTAAATTATTATTATTTTCTCTGACGTCCTAGTGGATGCTGGGAACTCCGTAAGGACCATGGGGATTATACCAAAGCTCCCAAAAGGGCGGGAGAGTGCGGATGAATCTGCAGCACCGAATGAGAGAACTCCAGGTCCTCCTCAGCCAGGGTATCAAACTTGTAGAATTTTGCCAACGTGTTTGCCCCTGACCAAGTAGCAGATCGGCAAAGTTGTAAAGCCGAGACCCCTTGGGCAGCCGCCCAAGATGAGCCCACCTTCCTTGTGGAATGGGCTTTTACAGATTTAGGCTGCGGTAGTCCCACCGCAGAATGCGCCAGCTGAATAGTGCTACAAATCCAGCGCGCAATAGTCTGCTTAGAAGCAGGAGCACCCAGTTTGTTGGGTGCATACAGGATAAACAGCGAGTCAGTTTTCCTGACTCCAGCCGTCCTGGAAACATAAAATTTTCAGGGCCCCGACTACGTCCAGTAACTTGGAATCCTCCAAGCCCCTAGTAACCGCAGGCACCACAATAGGCGGGTTCAAGTGAAACGCTGATACCACCTTCGGGAGAAACTGAGGACGAGTCCTCAACTCTGCCCTATCCATATGTAAAATCAGATAAGGGCTTTTATAGGACAAAGCCGCCAATTCTGACACACGCCTGGCCGAAGCCAGGGCCAACAGCATGACCACTTTCCACGTGAGATATTTCAAATCCACAGTCTTAAGTGGTTCAAACCAATGTGATTTCAGGAACTCCAAAACCACATTGAGATCCCAAGGTGCCACTGGGGGCACAAAAGGAGGCTGAATATGCAGAACTCCTTTGACAAAAGTCTGAACTTCAGGCAGTGAAGCCAGTTTTTTCTGGAAGAAAATAGACAGGGCCGAAATCTGGACCTTAATGGACCCCAATTTGAGGCCTAACGTCACCCCTGCTTGCAGGAAATGCAGGAATCGACCCAGTTGAAATTCCTCCGTTGGGGCCTTCCTGGCCTCACACCAAGCAACATATTTCCGCCAAATGCGGTGATAATGTTTTGCGGTGACATCCTTCCTGGCTTTGATCAGGGTAGGGATGACTTCCTCCAGAATGCCCTTTTCCTTCAGGATCCGGTGTTCAACCGCCATGCCGTCAAACGTAGCCGCGGTAAGTCTTGGAACAGACAGGGCCCCTGCTGCAGCAGGTCCTGTCTGAGCGGCAGAGGCCAAGGGTCCTCTGAAAGCATCTCTTGAAGTTCCGGGTACCAAGCTCTTCTTGGCCAATCCGGAACCACGAGTATAGTTTTCACTCCTCGCCTTCGTATTATTCTCAGTACCTTGGGAATGAGAGGCAGAGGAGGAAACACATAAACCGACTGGTACACCTACGGTGCTACTAGAGCGTCCACAGCGATCGCCTGAGGGTCCCTTGACCTGGCGCAATATCTTTTTAGCTTTTTGTTGAGGCGGGACGCCATCATGTCCACCTGTGGTCTTTCCCAACGGTTTACCAGCATTTGGAAGACTTCTGGATGAAGTCCCCATTCTCCTGGGTGGAGGTCGTGCCTGCTGAGGAAGTCTGCTTCCCAGTTGTCCACTCCCGGAATGAACACTGCTGTCAGTGCTAACACATGATTTTCCGCCCATCGGAGAATCCTTGTGGCTTCTGCCATTGCCCTCCTGCTTCTTGTGCCTCCCTGTCTGTTTACATGGGCGACCGCCGTGATGTTGTCTGATTGGATCAGTACCGGCTGGTTCTGAAGCAGGGGCCTTGCTTGGCTTAGGGCATTGTAAATGGCCCTTAGCTCCAGAATATTTATGTGAAGCGAAATCTCCTGATTTGACCACAGTCCTTGGAAATTTCTTCCCTGTGTGACTGCACCCCAGCCCCGAAGGCTGGCATCCGTGGTCACCAGGACCCAGTCCTGTATTCCGAATCTGCGGCCCTCTAGTAGATGAGCCCTCTGCAGCCACCACAGCAGCGACACCCTGGTCCTTGCCGACAGGGTTATCCGCTGTTACATCTGGAGATGGGACCCGGACCATTTGTCCAACAGGTCCCACTGGAAAGTCCTTGCGTGAAACCTTCCGAATGGAATTGCTTCGTACGAAGCTACCATTTTTCCCAGGACTCGTGTGCATTGATGTACCGACACCTGTCCCGGTTTTAGGAGGTCTCTGACCAGAGATGACAACTCCTCGGCTTTTTCCACTGGAAGAAACACTTTTTTCTGGTCTGTGTCCAGAATCATTCCCAGGAACAGAAGACGTGTCGTCGGGACCAGCTGTGACTTTGGAATATTGAGAATCCAGCCATGCTGTTGTAGCACTTCCCGGGAAAGTGCTACCCCCACTACCAACTGTTCCTTGGACCTCGCCTTTATCAGGAGATCGTCCAAGTACGGGATAATTAAAACTCCCTTCTTGCGAAGGAGTATCATCATTTCGGCCATTACCTTGGTAAAGACCCTCGGTGCCGTGGATAACCCAAACGGCAGCGTCTGGAACGGATAGTGACAGTCCTGTACCACAAATCTGAGGTACTCCTGGTGAAGAGGGTAAATGGGGACATGCAGGTACGCATCCTTGATGTCCAGGGAGACCATGTAATCCCCCTTGTCCAGGCTCGCAATAACCGCCCTGAGCGATTCCATCTTGAACTTGAACCTTTTGATATAAGTGTTCAAGGATTTTAAATTTAAGATGGGTCTCACCGAACCGTCCGGTTTCGGTACCACAAACATTGTGGAATAGTACCCCTTTTCTTGCTGAAGGAGGGGTACCTTGACAATCACTTGCTGTGAATACAGTTTTTGAATAGCCACCAACACTGCCTCCCTGGCATAGGGAGTTGCCGGTAAGGCAGATTTTAGGAAACGGCGGGGGGGAGACGTCTCGAATTCCAGCCTGTACCCCTGAGATACTACTTGAAGGACCCAGGGATCCACCTGTGAGAGAGCCCACTGTGCGCTGAAATTTCTGAGACGGGCCCCCACCGTACCCGGGTCCGCCTGAGCAGCCCCAGCGTCATGCTGTGGACTTACCGGACGCAGGGGAGGACTTCTGCTCTTGGGAACTAGCTGTGTGCTGCAGCTTTTTTCCTCTACCTTTGCCTCTCGGCAGAAAGGATGAGCCTCTAGCCCTCTTGCTTTTCTGGGGCCGAAAGGACTGTACCTGATAATACGGTGCTTTCTTTTGCTGTGGGGTAGCCTGTGGCAAAAAGGTCGATTTCCCAGCAGTAGCTGTGGAAACGAGGTTCGAAAGACCCTCCCCAAACAGTTCCACCCCCTTATAGGGCAAAACTTCCATGTGCCGTTTCGAGTCGGCATCGCCTGACCATTGCCGAGTCCATAACCCCCTTCTGGCGGCAATGGACATAGCGCTTATTTTTTGATGCCAGCCGGCAAATATACCTCTGTGCATCACGCATGTATAAAAGACGGCGTCTTTTATATGCTCTATCGTCAGCAAAATATTGTCCCTATCCATAGTATCAATATTATCCGACAGGGAATCTGACCACGCAGCTGCAGCACTGCACATCCATGCTGATGCAATAGCTGGTCTCAATATAATGCCCGTGTGTGTGTATATAGCTTTAAGGGTAGTTTCCTGCTTTCTATCAGCAGGTTCCTTTAAGGCGGCCGTATCCGGAGACGGTAGTGCCACCTTTTTTGATAAGCGTGTCAGCGCCTTATCTACCCTAGGGGGTGTTTCCCAACGTGACCTATCCTCTGGCGGGGAAAGGGTACGCTGCCAATAACCATTTAGAAATTATCAATTTCTTATCGGGGGAAGTCCACGCTTCCTCACACACCTCATTTAATTCCTCAGATGCAGGAAAAAATAAGAATTTACTTACCGATAATTCTATTTCTCATAGTCCGTAGTGGATGCTGGGACTCCGTAAGGGCCATGGGGAATAGCGGCTCCGCAGGAGACTGGGCACAAAAGTAAAAGCTTGAACTAGCTGGTGTGCACTGGCTCCTCCCCCTATGACCCTCCTCCAAGCCTCAGTTAGGATACTGTGCCCGGACGAGCGTACATAATAAGGAAGGATATTGAATCCCGGGTAAGACTCATACCAGCCACACCAATCACACCGTACAACCTGTGATCTGAACCCAGTTAACAGTATGATAAACGAAGGAGCCTCTGAAAAGATGGCTCACAACAATAATAACCCGAATTTTGTAACAATAACTATATACAAGTATTGCAGACAATCCGCACTTGGGATGGGCGCCCAGCATCCACTACGGACTATGAGAAATAGAATTATCGGTAAGTAAATTCTTATTTTCTCTAACGTCCTAAGTGGATGCTGGGACTCCGTAAGGACCATGGGGATTATACCAAAGCTCCCAAACGGGCGGGAGAGTGCGGATGACTCTGCAGCACCGAATGAGAGAACTCCAGGTCCTCCTCAGCCAGGGTATCAAATTTGTAGAATTTAGCAAACGTGTTTGCCCCTGACCAAGTAGCTGCTCGGCAAAGTTGTAAAGCCGAGACCCCTCGGGCAGCCGCCCAAGATGAGCCCACCTTCCTTGTTGAATGGGCTTTTACAGATTTTGGCTGTGGCAGGCCTGCCACAGAATGTGCAAGCTGAATTGTACTACAAATTCAACGAGCAATCGTCTGCTTAGACGCAGGAGCACCCAGCTTGTTGGGTGCATACAGGATAAACAGCGAGTCAGATTTCCTGACTCCAGCCGTCCTGGAAATATATATATTTTCAGGGCCCTGACTACGTCCAGTAACTTGGAGTCCTCCAAGTCCCTAGTAGCCGCAGGCACCACAATAGGCTGGTTCACGTGAAACGCTGAAACCACCTTTGGGAGAAATTGAGGACGAGTCCTCAATTCTGCCCTATCCGTGTGAAAAATCAGGTAAGGGCTTTTATAAGATAAAGCCGCCAATTCTGAGACACGCCTGGCTGAAGCCAGGGCTAACAGCATTACCACCTTCCATGTGAGATATTTTAATTCCACAGTGGTGAGTGGTTCAAACCAATGTGATTTTAGGAACCCCAAAACCACATTGAGATCCCAAGTTGCCACCGGGGGCACAAAAGGAGGCTGTATATGCAGTACCCCTTTGACAAACGTCTGGACTTCAGGCACTGAAGCCAGTTCTTTTTGGAAGAAAATCGACAGGGCCGAAATTTGAACCTTAATGGACCCTAATTTTAGGCCCATAGACAGTCCTGTTTGCAGGAAATGTAGGAAGCGACCCAGTTGAAATTCCTCTGTAGGGGCCTCTTTGGCCTCACACCACGCAACATATTTTCGCCAAATGCGGTGATAATGTTTCGCGGTTACATCCTTCCTGGCCTTTATCAGGGTAGGGATGACTTCTTCTGGAATGCCTTTTTCCTTCAGGATCCGGCGTTCAACCGCCATGCCGTCAAACGCAGCCGCGGTAAGTCTTGGAACAGACAAGGTCCCTGCTGGAGCAGGTCCTTTCTTAGAGGTAGAGGCCACGGGTCCTCCGTGAGCATCTCTTGAAGTTCCGGGTACCAAGTCCTTCTTGGCCAATCCGGAACCACGAGTATAGTTCTTACTCCTCTCCTTTTTATGATTCTCAGTACTTTTGGTATGAGAGGCAGAGGAGGGAAACACATACACTGACTGGTACACCCATGGTGTTACCAGAGCGTCCACCGCTATTGCCTGAGGGTCCCTTGACCTGGCGCAATATCTGTCTAGTTTTTTGTTGAGACGGGACGCCATCATGTCCACCTTTGGTTTTTCCCAACGGTTTACCATCTCTTGGAAGACTTCTGGATGAAGTCCCCACTCCCCCGGGTGAAGGTCGTGTCTGCTGAGGAAGTCCGCTTCCCAGTTGTCCACTCCCAGAATGAACACTGCTGACAGTGCTATCACATGATTCTCCGCCCAGCGAAGAATCCTTGCAGCTTCTGCCATCGCCCTCCTGCTTCTCGTGCCGCCCTGTCTGTTTACGTGGGCGACTGACGTGATGTTGTCCGATTGGATCAATACCGCCTGACCCTGAAGCAGGGGTTTTGCTTGACTTAGGGCATTGTAAATGGCCCTTAGTTCCAGAATGTTTATATGAAGAGATGTTTCCATGCTTGACCACAAGCCCTGGAAATTTTGTCCCTGTGTGACTGCTCCCCAGCCTCTCAGGCTGGCATCTGTGGTCACCAGGATCCAATCCTGAATGCCGAATCTGCGGCCCTCTAGTAGATGAGCACTCTGCAGCCACCACAGAAGAGACACCCTTGTCCTTGGCGACAGGGTTATCCGCTGATGCATCTGAAGATGCGATCCGGACCATTTGTCCAGAAGATCCCACTGAAACGTTCTTGCATGGAATCTTCCGAATGGAATCGCTTCGTAAGAAGCCACCATTTTTCCCAGGACCCTCGTGCACTGATGCACTGACACCTGGCCTGGTTTTAGGAGATTCCTGACTAGCTCGGATAACTCCCTGGCCTTCTCCTCTGGGAGAAACACCTTTTTCTGGACTGTGTCCAGAATCATTCCTAGGAACAGGAGACGTGTCGTTGGAATCAGCTGCGATTTTGGAATATTTAGAATCCACCCGTGCTGACGTAACACTAACTGAGATAGTGCTACTCCGACTTCTAACTGTTCCCTGGACCTTGCCCTTATCAGGAGATCGTCCAAGTAAGGGATAATTAAAACGCCTTTTCTTCGAAGAAGAATCATCATTTTGGCCATTACCTTGGTAAAGACCCGAGGTGCCGTGGACAATCCAAACGGCAGCGTCTGAAACTGATAATGACAGTTTTGTACTACAAACCTGAGGTACCCTTGGTGAGAAGGGTAGATTGGGACGTGGAGATAAGCATCTTTGATGTCCAGAGACACCATATAGTCCCCTTCTTCCAGGTTTGCTATCACTGCTCTGAGTGACTCCATCTTGAATTTGAACCTCTTTATGTAAGTGTTCAAGGATTTTAGATTTAAAATTGGTCTCACCGAGCCGTCCGGCTTCGGTACCACAAACAGCGTGGAATAATACCCCTTTCCCTGTTGTAGGAGAGGTACCTTGATTATCACCTGCTGGGAATACAGCTTGTGAATGGCTTCCAAAACTGCCTCCCTGTCGGAGGGAGACTTTGGTAGAGCAGACTTCAGGAACCGGCGAGGGGGAGACGTCTCGAATTCCAGTTTGTACCCCTGTGATACTACCTGCAGAATCCAGGGGTCCACTTGCGAGTGAGCCCACTGCGCGTTGAAATTTTTGAGACGGGCCCCCACCGTGTCCGAGTCCGCTTGTAAAGCCCCAGCGTCATGCTGAAGACTTGGCAGAAGCAGAGGAGGGCTTCTGCTCCTGGGAAGAGGCTGCCTGGTGCAGTCTTTTTCCTCTTCCTCTGCCCCGGGGCAGAAATGAGTGGCCTTTTGCCCGCCTGTACTTATGGGAACGAAAGGACTGAGTTTGAAAAGACGGTGTCTTTTTCTGCTGAGAGGTGACCTGGGGTAAAAAGGTGGACTTTCCGGCCGTTGCCGTGGCCACCAGGTCCGATAGACCGGCCCCAAATAACTCCTCCCCTTTAAACGGCAATACTTCCATATGTCGTTTGGAATCCGCATCCCCCGACCACTGTCGCGTCCATAACGCTCTTCTGGCAGAAATGGACATAGCACTCACTCTTGATGCCAGGGTGCAAATATCCCTCTGTGCATCACGCATATATAGTAATGCATCCTTCAAATGCTCTATAGTTAGTAATATATTGTCCCTATCCAGGGTATCAATATTTTCAGTCAGGGAATCCGACCACGCCACTCCAGCACTGCACATCCAGGCTGATGCGATTGCTGGTCGCAGTATAACACAAGTATGTGTGTATATACCCTTCAGGATATTTTCCAGCCTTCTATCCGCTGGTTCTTTGAGGGCGGCCGTATCAGGAGACGGTAACGCTACTTGTTTAGATAAACGTGTGAGCGCTTTATCTACTCTAGGGGGTGTTTCCCAACGCGCCCTAACCTCTGGCGGGAAAGGGTATAGTGCCAATAATTTATTAGAAATTAGCACTTTTTTATCGGGGGAAACCCACGCTTTATCACACACCTCATTTAATTCATCTGACTCAGGAAAAGCTACTGGTAGTTTTTTCACTCCCCACATAATACCCTTCTTTGTGGTACTTGTAGTGTCAGAAATGTTCAATGCCTCCTTCATTGCCGTGATCATGTAACGTGTGGCCCTACTGGACATTACGTTTGTCTCCTCACCGTCGACACTGGACTCAGTATCCGTGTCTGGGTCTGTGTCGACCCACTGAGGTAACGGGCGTTTTATCGCCCCTGACGGTGTCTGAGACGCCTGGACAGGCACTAATTGATTTGTCGGCTGTCTCATGTTGTCAACAGTTTTTTGTAAAGTGCTGACATTGTCACGTAGTTCTTTAAATACAACCATCCAGTCAGGTGTCGACTCCCTAGGGGGTGACATCACTAATACAGGCAATTGCTCTGCTTCCACATCATTTTCCTCCTCATACATGTCGACACAATCGTACCGACACCCAGCACACACACAGGGAATGCTCTGATAGAGGACAGGACCCCACTAGCCCTTTGGGGAGAGTTTGCCAGCACACACCAGAGCGCTATATATATATATATATATATATATATATATATATATATATATATATATATATATATATATATATATATATATATAGGGATAACCTTATATAAGTGTTACTCCCTTTTATAGCTGCTGTTTATAATTTAGCTGCCAATAGTGCCCCCCCTCTCTCGTTTTTACCCTGATTCTGTAGGGACTGCAGGGGAGCCGTCCTTGCAGCGGAACTGTAAGGGAAAATGGCGCTTGTGTGCTGAGGAGATAGGCTCCGCCCCTTCACGACGGCCTTATCTCCCGCTTTTTTCTGGAAAACTGGCAGGGGTTAAATACATCCATATAGCCCAGGAGCTATATGTGATGTATTTCTTTTGCCATCCTAAGGTATTTCTGTTTTTATTGCGTCTCAGGGCGCTCCCCCCCAGCGCCCTGCACCCTCAGTGACCGGAGTGTGAAGTGTGCTGAGAGCAATGGCGCACAGCTGCAGTGCTGTGCGCTACCTTAGTTGAAGACAGGAACGTCTTCTGCCGCCGATTTCACCGGACCTCTTCGTTCTTCTGGCTCTGTAAGGGGGCCGGCGGCGCGGCTCCGGGACCCATCCAGGCTGAACCTGTGATCGTCCCTCTGGAGCTAATGTCCAGTAGCCTAAGAAACCCAATCCACTCTGCACGCAGGTGAGTTCGTTTCTTCTCCCCTTAGTCCCACGATGCAGTGAGCCTGTTTGCCAGCAGGACTCACTGAAAATAAAAAACCTAAAATAAACTTTTACTCTAAGCAGCTCAGGAGAGCCACCTAGCATGCACCCTTCTCGTTCGGGCACAAAAATCTAACTGAGGCTTGGAGGAGGGTCATAGGGGGAGGAGCCAGTGCACACCAGCTAGTTCAAGCTTTTACTTTTGTGCCCAGTCTCCTGCGGAGCCGCTATTCCCCATGGTCCTTACGGAGTCCCAGCATCCACTTAGGACGTTAGAGAAACTACAGGTAGTTTTTTTCTCACCAAACATAATACCCTTTTTTGTGGTACCTGGGGTATTATCAGAAATGTGTAATACATTTTTCATTGCCTCAATCATGTAACGGGTGGACTTATTGGAGGGTACACTAGTCTCATCGTCGTCGACACTGGAGTCGGTATCCGTGTCGACATCTGTGTCTGTCACCTGAGGTAGCAGGCGTTTTAAAGCCCCTGATGACATTTGAGACGCTGGAACAGGCACAAGCTGAGTAGCCGGCTGTCCTATGTCGTCAAACCTTTTGTGTAAGGAGTCGACACTGTCACGTAATTCCTTCCATAAGTCCATCCACCCAGGTGTCGACCCCGCAGGGGGTGACATCACATTCACAGGCATTTGCTCCGCCTCCACATCATTTTCCTCATCATACATGTCGACACAGCAGTACCGACACACAACACACACACAGGGAATGCTCTGACAGAGGACAGGACCCCACAAAGCCCTTTGGGGAGACAGAGGGAGAGTATGCCAGCACACACCAGAGCGCTATATACCACAGCGATATCATCTATAAAGAGTGTTTTCCCTTATAGCTGCATATATATATTATACTGCGCCTAAATTTGTGCCCCCCCTCTCTTTTTTACCCTTTCTGTAGTGCAGGACTGCAGGGGAGAGCCAGGGAGCGATCCTTCCAGCAGAGCTGTGAGGGAAAATGGCGCCAGTGTGCTGAGGGAGATGGCTCCGCCCCTTTTTCGGCTGGCTTTCTCCCGCTATTTTAATAATTCTGGCAGGGGTTAATAGACACCTATATAGCCCCTGGGGCTATATATGGTGTCAGTTTGCCAAGGTGCTTTTTTATTGCTGCTCAGGGCGCGCCCCCCCCCCCCCCCAGCACCCATCAGTGACCGCAGTGTGTGGTGTGCATGAGGAGCAATGGCGCCCAGCTGCAGTGCTGTGCGCTACCTTGGAGAAGACAGAAGTCTTCAGCCGCCGATTTTCCGGACCTTCTTGCTTCTGGCTCTGTAAGGGGGACGGCGGCGCGGCTCCGGGAACGGACGACGAGGTCGGGTCCTGTGTGCGATCCCTCTGGAGCTAATGGTGTCCAGTAGCCTAAGAAGCCCAAGCTACCACCACTTAGGTAGGTTCGCATCTTCTCCCCTTAGTCCCTCGGTGCAGTGAGCCTGTTGCCAGCAGGTCTCACTGTAAAATAAAAAACCTAAACTATACTTTCTTTCTAGGAGCTCAGGAGAGCCCCTAGCGTGCATCCAGCTCGGCCGGGCACAGAAATCTAACTGAGGCTTGGAGGAGGGTCATAGGGGGAGGAGCCAGTGCACACCAGATAGTCCTAATTCTTTCTTTAGATGTGCCCAGTCTCCTGCGGAGCCGTCTATTCCCCATGGTCCTTACGGAGTTCCCAGCATCCACTAGGACGTCAGAGAAATTATGTTTATATGTCTTCCTTATGTTCAATTATGTGGTGAAGGACAAGATTCACTTCTGTTTGTCCACATATGTTATGATTGACAGCCACCAGCACTGGTTTTGCCTATTACATTGACAATAGTTTGAATTTGTCCTGGACTACCAACCTAGGGCACCCCTGCAAGTGTCCCGCGGCACCCCAGGGTGCCACGGAACAGTTTGAGAACCACTGGTATAGATCATAGTTAACAATTCAGTTGTCATGTATGTATGTATGTATGTATGTATGTATGTATGTATGTATGTATGTATGTATGTATGTTTGTTTGTTAATAGACAAATGCATTGTTTTCACTTTTTTATTAAATACTTAAAATAAACCAGAAAAACAGCAAAAAAATCCATCAACCGAGAAATAAATCAAAACCACACAATACTGTTATCTACTAAATCACCCAATAAAAAAAGTACAGTGTGTGACAAATCTAGAGTAGCAGAAAATCACCACAACCAAATCGATCCTCTTCACCTTACACCCAAACCCAGAAAACAAAAAAGCAACCAAATAAAAAAATAAAAACAGCCCACACCCTCCCTCAAAGCCCCATTTCAGCCCTGCACTGCAGCCTGAAATAGCAGAGGTAATGGCTGGGAAGTTAGTTTAGCAGCAGGACTTGCAAAGCACTCTACTGCCATCCTGTGGCACAAACTTGTACTGCAAGCATTAAGCCACCCTTCTCTACCATAGCTCAAGCATCCTTGGTTTGTCAGCTGGGTATGGCAAAGCCTTAAAACTCCTTTATTTCTCTAGCACCACTAACACTACGTGACAAGTAGTAAACTGCCCAAGGAAATAAAGAGTGGAAAATAAACAGTGTCTATTTTATTATTGAGGAAAAATGGAAGGAGGCAGATCCTGGAGAGTACATGTGACGTCAGGATTCTTCATTGCCAGAATCATCCTGGTCTTCATAGCAACTGTCATTCTCATTCTCCTCCTCCAGGTCATCCTCTTCATAGTAGTCATCATAGAAAAGGTCAGATCCCTCATCTGGAGCTGGAGCCTTGGTTTTCACACAATATTCAGCCAGAGTGGTGGGGACCTTCACTCCATCGTGTTCAGCATCAGCCTTTGTAGTGAGAACTTGCTTCCTAGGAGATTTAAATAAAAAGGAGAATGAAGGCTAAGAAGTGGAGTTCAGCAAGTATGGCAGGGATGTGGAACCTTCGGCCCTCCAGATGTTGTTGAACTACATATAACAGCATGCATTGCTATAGTTTTGCTATTTGGCCATGCAAAAACTGTTGCAGGGCATGCTGGGATGTGTAGTTCAACAACAGTTGGAGGGCCGAAGGTTCCCCATCCCTGAAGTATGGTGTCACAACTGCATTTTGGAACAAGCGTTTCATGCAAGGGCATAGCTACCATTGGTGCAGGCAGTGCAGCTGCTATGGGGCCCACTTTCCCTGTCAAAGTTACATGTGTTATATACATTTTTCTCCATTGGGTGGTACGTAGGGTTCCTTTCAAACTTTTTCCTTGTGGCCTGCAATATATCTAGGTATGCCCCTGGACCTGCTCATTGTAGTGTGGTATAAAATGAACTGGAGGGCATTTTAATGTTATATAATATGAACCGGGGCACTGTAATGAGGCACAATATGAACGGGGAACACTATATATCAATGTGAATTTGGGGTACTGTGCGGCATAATGTGTACTGGCAGCTCTGAAATGTGACATAGGGTGAACTTAAGCACTCCTGCGATTCATAAAAGAAACTAGGGCACTACTACGGGGAATTACATTAAATAAGGCTCTACTATGGTTCAGAAAATGAACTAGGGCACTATTATAGGGCATAAAATTAACAACTGCTGCAAAGAAGTGTCTCTCTAGAAGCATTAGGACAGGGGCTTCTTCAAAATGTTGCTATGGGGCCCACAAAGTTCTGGCTACGCCCCTAGTTTCATGGGTCAGTGAAGAGCAGCAGATATCTACTGATAACTCATATTGCTAGAGTGTGTGGTATTGCCTCAATGCGGTACTGGCCATTTCCAAACCCTTTATCACTTGCAATTGCAAAAAATATATATCTAAAATGTTGCCGAGATACATTACTATTACAATGGACGCAAGACAGACTGCCACAAGTCATAAAAAGCTATTGAAACATCAAAAACAGATTTTCCCTAGGAGATAAAAATAAAAGGCCCCAAAATACAGTCATTCAAAACCCTTTCTGAGCAACCGTAAGCTGCAACAAGCATTTACTAAAGCTACTAATACGACCACGACTTATGTAGAAAGGAAGATTTTGGTACTTACCGATAAATCTCTTTTTCGGAAGCCATAGGGGACACTTGCACACTTCAAGATGTGGGGTGATGATGGTGGTGTATTGGGAGCTGGCAATTTAAATAATCTAAAAAGTGAAACCGGCTCCTCCCCCTCTATCCCCCATCATCCCTCAGTTATGAATTAGCCGAGAGAAGACGGGAAGAAGAGAACAGAAACTATACAAGGGAAGAGAGCATATAACAAACACAACAAAACAGCAACAAGCAAGGCAAGAGAACAGCAACAGGCGGGCGGCCAGTGTCCCCTATGGCTTCAGAAAAAGGGATTTATTGGTAAGTACCAAAATCTTCCTTTTTCTGTCAGCCCCTAGGGGACACTGGCACACTTCCAAGACTGTGGGGACGTCCCAAAGTTTCCCCCCTGGGCGGGAGATCACTGAGGAACTTGCAAAACAAGATGGCCAAACCGTGAAGATGAAGCCGCAAAAATATCAAACTTATAGAATTTGGTAAACGTATGAATACTGGCCCAAGTGGCTGTTCTACAGAGTTGGGACGTGGTAGCCCCCCTACTAGCGGCCCACGAAGAACCAACTGAGCGTGTCGAATGGGCAGCAATGGATAATGGAGGTCGCCTAGATTGATGTATATAGGCCTGACAAATAGTCAACCGAATCCAGCGGGCGAGGGTCTGCTTAGTAGCAGGCCACCCACTACGCGGGAGATCATAGAGTACGAACAAAGCATCAGTCTTTCGCAACGGAGCTGTACGTTCCACGTATGTCTTCAATGTTCTCACTAAATCCAGAGAAGATGATGTCCCAGAATCCTCTTGCAAGGACGGTACCACAATAGGCTGATTGATATGAAAGGCAGACATGACCTTGGGAAGAAAGGAAGCATGTGTTCTCAACTCTGCCCTATCAAGATGAAAACTCAAGTAGGGAGGCATACAAGACAAAGCACTTAATTCAGACACCCTCTGGGCTGAAGCTATGGCCAGTAGAAAAACAGTCTCAGTCTTCCAAGTGAGATATTTAAGACCTGCTTCTTCCAAGGGTACAAAACAGGGTGACTAGAGATAATCCAGCAACAGGTTTAAATCCCAAGGAGCTGTAGGAGGTACAAACGGAGGCTGTACCCATAGGACACCTTGTAGGAAAGTTTGCACATCCGGTAGAAGCGCCAGGCGTTTTTGAAAGAAAACAATAAGGCAGACACCTGAACCTTTAAGGATCCTAGACGAAGTCCGGAATCCAAACCTGCCTGAAGAAAGAGCAAGAACTTTTTGAGACACGAAAGGACTCCGATTGAAACCCTTTTCAGTCACACCAAGAGATATAAGACCGCCAGATGCGATGGTAATGGGCTGCCGTCACAGGTTTTCGTGCACACAACATAGTGGAAAGAACACATTCCGGAATCCCCTTGCCTTTTAACATGTCTGCCTCAAGAGCCATCCCGTTAAAAGTAGCCGTAGTAAATCTGGATGTACGAAAGGCCCTTTCTGGAGAAGATCTGGACGCAGAGGGAGAGGCCAAGGATCATCCGCTAGCAGAAGACGCAGGTCCGAAAACCAAGCTCTGCAAAGCCAATCTGGTACCACCAAAATCACAGTGATTGACTCCCCTTTGATTCTCTTGAGAATTCGAGATAATAGAGGGAACAGAGGAATCGCGTATACCAGGTCGTACGGCCAAAGCACGGCTAGAGCATCTACAGCTTCCGCTTGAGGATCCCGTGTTCTGCAGATGTATCGAGAAAGCTGATGATTGAGGCGGGACGTCATAAGATCCACCTCTGGACAACCCCAACGCCGTGTCAGGGCAGCGAACACCTCTGAGTGAAGTGCCCATTCTCCCGGATGTAGATCCTGATGGCTGAGGTAGTCTGCTTCCCAACTGTCCACTCCCGGAATGAATACTGCAGAGAGAATTGCAGTGTTGCATTCTGCCCATTGGAGAATGAGTGTCACCTCTCGCATCGCTTGGCGACTGCGAGTTCCTCCCTGTTTGTTTACCTACGCAAAGGCAGTCGCGTTGTCCGATTGAACCTTTACTGCCTTGGATCGAACAATGTGGGCAGCTTGCATCAGCGCATTGTAGATCGCTCTCGGTTCAACACATTTATTGGCAACAGTGATTCCTGTGGAGACCAGCGGCCCTGAAGATGAAAGTCCAAGACAACCGCTCCCCATCCCCTGAGGCTGGCATCTGTTAGAAGAGTCCAGTTCCATACTCTGAAACGCCTGCCCGCAGTGAGATTGTGCAACTGGAGCCACCAAAGAAGGGACAGTCGTGTCTCTGGAGATAGACGAACAAATTGTTTAAGGTGGAGATGCGACCCCAACTATTGATGTAGCAGATCCAGCTGGAAAGGCTGTGAATGAAAACACCCGAACTCCAGAGTTTCGAAGGCAGCTACCATTTTCCCAAGCAACTGAATGCATAAATGGGCCGATACCAGTCGTAGCCTGAGAACAGCTTGGACCAACCTCTGTATACTCAGAGCCCTGTCTTTTGGCAGAAAAACTCTCTGTACGTTGGTGTCCAAGATCACACTGTGAAACTGGATTCGCTGCGACGGTTGCAAGTTGGACTTTCGAAAATGGATTATCCATCTGTGCTCTACTAACACATTGTATGTTAATAGAGCATGCTCCTGGAGAATGAGATCGGATGGAGCCTTGAGGAGGAGGTCGTCTAGGTATGATATTATTGTGACTCCTAATGACCTGAGGTGAGCAATCATAATTATTAATAAGTTAGAAATTGATTCAATGATTTTAGGCTCAGGATAGGTCTTATCGTGCCATCTGGATTTGGAACTACAAAAAGATTGGAATAACAACCTTTTTGCGCTGAAGTGGTGGAACCGGCATTAATACTGCCGATTCCACTAAGTTCTGTATTGCACCTTGAAGGGCTAACCGTTTTTCCAGAAGAATTGGAAGAATTGTCGTAATATACTTCTTTGGTGGTAAAACTTTGAAATCTAACTTGTGCCCTCGGGCAATAATATTGCGAATCCATGCATTGTCAGATGTTTTGAACAAGGCAGTTTGAAAATTTCTAAGCCACGCTCCCACCGTTTTTGTGCCCCGGTGGCAGGGGGACGTCATGCCACGGTCTTTTCTGCAGGCTTGGGGTCCTGCTTACGAGCAGCGACTGGCTGTTTGCCGTGACCTCTGCATCAAGGTAGATTTACCCCCGTAGCTTGCGAAATTAACGTATCCAGCTTTTTTCCAAAAAGAATGTCACCTGTAAACGGCAGTGCCTTCGCCGCTGTCTTGAACTCCGTATCTACCTGCCATGACCTTAGCCAAAGGACTCTTCTGGCAGCAATAGTAGAAACTGAGATTCTCAAATTCACTTGGCAGATATCTCTAGCTGCTTCCCCTAAATATACAGCAGACTCCTTAATGTGTTCCGCTGGGATAACTATTTCCTCTACCGGAACTCCATTCTGTAAATCCGTACTTAACTTAGTGGCCCAATGCTCCACTGCTTTGTTCACCCATGAGCTCACCAAGGCTGGTCGAAGGGATACACATGCAGCTGAATAAATGGATTTCAGAATGGTGTCCGGTTTCCGCTCAGACAGGTCTTTCAAGGAAGTTGCACCCGTACAGGTAATGCAGTCTTCTTTGCCAGTCGAGAGAGAGAGAGAGAGAGAGAGAGAGAGAGAGAGAGAGAGAGAGAGAGAGAGAGAGAGAGAGAGAGAGAGAGAGAGAGAGAGAGAGAGAGAGAGAGAGAGAGAGGAGTCCACCCGAGGTGACTTTTCCCACTTATCCATCAATGACGATGGAGATGGATAAATACTTACAAATCTCTTAGGCATCTGAAAACGTTTGTCTGGGTTTTCCCATGCCTCGGTCAGTTGATCACGCTTTTTTTGAAAAAATTAGATTTTAAACCTACCGGTAAATCTTTTTCTCCTAGTCCGTAGAAGATGCTGGGGACTCCGTAAGGACCATGGGGTATAGACGGACTCCGCAGGAGATATGGGCACTATAAAGAACTTTAGAATGGGTGTGCACTGGCTCCTCCCTCTATGCCCCTCCTCCAGACCTCAGTTAGAGAAACTGTGCCCAGAGGAGATGGACAATACGAGGAAAGGATTTTGTTAATCTAAGGGCAAGATTCATACCAGCCCACACCATCCACACCGTATAACCTGGAATATACGCAACCAGTTAACAGTATGAACAAAAAACAGTATCAGCTAAAGACTGATCTCAACTGTAACATAACCCTTATGGAAGCAACAACTATATACAAGCCTTGCAGATTTTGTCCGCACTGGGACGGGCGCCCAGCATCCTCTATGGACTAGGAGAAAAAGATTTACCGGTAGGTTTAAAATCTTATTTTCTCTTACGTCCTAGAGGATGCTGGGGACTCCGTAAGGACCATGGGGTTTATACCAAAGCTCCAGACCGGGCGGGAGAGTGCGGACGACTCTGCAGCACCGACTGAGCAAACGCAAGGTCCTCATCAGCCAGGGTATCAAACTTATAGAACTTTGCAAAAGTGTTTGAACCTGACCAGGTAGCTGCTCGGCAAAGCTGTAAAGCCGAGACGCCTCGGGCAGCCGCCCAAGAAGAGGCCACCTTCCTAGTGGAATGGGCCTTTACCGAATTTGTTAACTGCAATCCAGCCGTAGAATGAGCCTGCTGAATCGTGTTACAGATCCAGCGAGCAATAGTCTACTTCGAAGCAGGAGCGCCAACTTTGTTGGCTGCATACAGGACAAACAGTGCTTCTGTTTTCCTAACCCGAGCCGTCCTGGCTACATAGATTTTTAAGGCCCTGACTACATCAAGGGGCTTGGAATCCTCCAAGTCACCCGTAGCCACAGGCACCACAATAGGTTGGATCATATGAAATGAAGAAACCACCTTGGGCAAAAATGGAGGACAAGTCCTCAACTCTGCTCTATCCACATGGAAGGTCAAATAGGGGCTCTTGTGAGACAAGGCCGCCAATTCGGACACCCGCCTTGCAGATGGCAAGGCCAACAACATGACCACCTTCCAAGTGAAAAATTTTAATTCAACCGTTTGAAGAGGCTCAAACCAGTGAGACTTCAGGAACCGTAACACCACGTTAAGGTCTCAAGGTGCCACTGGGGGCACAAAAGGAGGCTGGATATGCAGCACTCCCTTTACAAAAGTCTGGACATCTGGGAGAGAAGCCAATTCCTTCTGAAAGAAAATAGAAAGGGCCGAAATCTGTACCTTAATGGAGCCTAATTTTAGGCCCATATCCACTCCTGTCTGTAGAAAGTGGAGAAAACGGCCCAGATGGAAATCTTCCGTAGGAGCATTCTTGGCTTCACACCAAGAAACATATTTCCTCCAGATACGGTGATAATGTTTTGCCGTCACCTCCTTCCTAGCCTTTATCAGAGTAGGGATGACTTCCTCCTGAATACCTTTCCCAGCTAGGATTCGGTGTTCAACCGCCATGCCGTCAAACGTAACCACGGTAAGTCTTGGAACACGCAGGGCCCCTGTTGTAAACAGGTCCTCCCTGAGAGGAAGAGGCCATGGATCTTCTGTGAGCATCTCCTGAAGATCTGAATACCAGGCCCTTCGAGGCCAATCTGGAACAAATGAGGATTGTTTTCACTCTTTTTTGTCTTATGATTCTCAATATTTTTGAGATGAGAGGAAGAGGGGGGAACAAATAGACCGACTGGAACACCCAAGGTGTCCACCGCTACTGCCTGAGGGTCCCTTGACCTGGCACAATACCTCCGAAGCTTCTTGTTGAGGCGTGACGCCATCATGTCTATGTGAAGTATTACCCAAAGACTTGTTATCTCTGTAAAAACGTCTTGATGAAGTCCCCACACTCCTGGATGGAGATCGTGTCAGCTGAGGCAGTCTGCTTCCCAGTTGTCCACTCTCGGAATGAAGACTGCTGACGGAGCGCTTACGTGATTTTCCGCCCAGCGGAGAATCCTGGTGGCTTCCGCCATTGCCACTCTGCTCCGTGTCCCGCCTTGGCGGTTCACATGAGCCACGGCTGTGACGTTGTCTGATTGAATCAGAACCGGTAGGTCACGAAGAAGATTCTCCGCTTGTCGTAGGCCGTTGTATATGGCCCTCAATTCCAGTACGTTGATGTGTAGACAAGCCTCCTGGCTTGACCATAGCCCCTGAAAATTTCTTCCTTGTGTGACTGCTCCCCATCCTCGGAGGCTCGCGTCCGTGGTCACCAGAATCCAGTCTTGAATGCCGAACCTGCGACCCTCTAGAAGGTGAGCACTCTGCAGCCACCACAGTAGAGACACCCTGGCCCGAGGGGACAGGCTTATCTTCTGATGTATTAATAGTTGGGACCCGGACCACTTGTCCAGGAGGTCCCACTGAAACGCCCTTGCATGAAACCTGCCGAAGGGGATGGCCTCGTAGGCTGCCACCATTTTCCCCAGAACTCGAGTGCATTGATGAACAGACACTCTTTTTGGTTTTAGCAAGTCTCTGACCATGTCCTGGGCTTTTTTCCATCGGGAGAAAAACCCTATTTTGTTCCGTGTCCAGAATCATGCCTAGGAATGATAGTCGAGTCGTTGGAATCAATTGTGACTTTGGCAGATTGAGAATCCAACCGTGGTGTTGTAGCACTCTCAGGGAGAGCGACACGCTCTTCTGCAATTGATCTCTCGATCTTGGTTTTATCAGGAGATTGTCCAAGTATGGGATAATTGTGACTCCCTGTCTGCGCAGGAGCACCATCATCTCCGCCATCACCTTGGTGAAAATCCTCGGGGCCGTGGAAAGCCCAAACGGCAACGTCTGAAACTGGTAATGACAGTCCTGTACAGCGAATCTCAGGTACGCCTGATGAGGAGGATATATGGGGACATGAAGGAATGCATCCTTTATGTCGAGTGACACCATAAAATCAAAGTAGGTCTGCTTCTCTCTCCCCAGTCCCACGATGCAGGGAGCCTGTTGCCAGCAGTGCTCCCTGAAAATAAAAAACCTAATAAAATTCTTTATCAGAGAAACTCAGGAGAGCTCCCCTGTAATGCACCCACTCTCCAATGGGCACAGGATCTAACTGAGGTCTGGAGGAGGGGCATAGAGGGAGAAGCCAGTGCACACCCATTCTAAAGTTCTTTATAGTGCCCATATCTCCTGCGGAGCCAGTCTATACCCCATGGTCCTTACAGAGTCCCCAGCATCCTCTAGGACGTAAGAGAAAGTATGTGACTGATGAACGCTGTTTTCTACCAAATAAAGCCGTATCTGGCGAATCCAGTGCCGTAGCTTCGGAGATGTTCAAAACCTGTTTTATTGCTAAAATCAGAGGTTCAACCCCTTGGGAAGATTCCGGAGAAAATTCCTCGTCCGCATCAGTAATCTCTCCCAACTCCTGTTCATCTTCTTCAGCTTCGTCTGGAGAGACGCGTTCTTCTCCAGATTCATCGGACTGCAGAAATAATGGTACTGGACGCTTCTTTCCCGTAAACACTGCCTGAGGCTGTTTTTCCAAGCGCTCTGAAAGACCCTCAACTGACTTGGTTAGTCCTGCTACCCAGGTCGGTTCCGTAGCAACAGAGGGGACATCTTATGAGGAAAATCCGTCACCGTCTCACGAGTTTTCCGTAAAGCAGCCAACTCAGAATGTAATTGAGAAATGGTTCCTGTGAGCGCTACCCAAGGGGGAAAATCAGTGTCTTGGGACGGACTAACTAATGTAACCTCTGAAGCACATGCTTCACATGAGGAGTCATCTGTGTGAGCTTTTTTATTACACTTAGCACAGACAAATAGTTTTTGTGATGCCATGTTCGCTGGTCCCTTGCCTGCCATTGAGACGGCCAGCGTAGAGGCACAAACAATTAACACCAACACTCTCAAAAATAGAGACGGAGAGAGATATCAGAAGGATAGAGGGAGGTATATAATGCATTACTCCCCTATACTAAACTCCCTCAGTCACAAGCCTGTATTCTATGTGCAGGCTTTAATCTGGCAGTTTAGAGACACATGCACCTGTCTGTACAAGGTGGAGAGAGAATAAACATTGTTGCCATTGAAAGAACTGACTAGCTGAGTAGAGCTCCTTTTGTATGAGTGATAGGCTGAAAGCCTGCCACAACTCCGCCCCCCATGTAGTAGCAAGCATCTGAACTATAACCATAAACGCCATCTTGAAAGTCTTCATTGCACTATGAAAGTCCCACATGCTGTGCACTATGTCACGCTTCCCATGTACTACAGGCGCCACATGCTGCCGCTCAATGCGGACATCCGAGTCCCCCCTCGCTGTGTAGCGGCTCACCGCGGCCATCTGAGCTGGACAGTCTCCAGCCATCAGCAGCGCTCACCACGGCCACTGTGCCCCTCGTCTGTGCAGCGCAGCCGCGAACTGCACGGGGAACCGCACCATTGCAGCGGGGATCTCTCACTAGCTGTGCAGAGTTCCACCGAGCCAGAGCCCACCTGTGGTCTGGGGGAGGGGGGAGGGGAGACATAGCCGCTGAGCGTGGGCGCTGGGGGAATGAGCCCTCATCCAATGTCTGGACCTCAGGAGGATTCAGTCAGTGCTCTGTGGAAAATCAGTGCTTCTCTGTTAAGCGCTGTTTTCCTATGCAGTGTGATGCTGCTGATGCTGGGCCCAGACCCCACTTCTCATTCTAAGTGGCGAAGGGTCTCCTGAGGTCTAGGAAACTAAGTCCCTTAAAATAATAAAGAAGGTAAATTAAAATAAAGTAAAATACATAATCTGAGCTGGAGCTCAGTAAGTTGTGACCGGCTCCTGTGGCACAAATTCAAAACTGAGGGATGATGGGGCATAGATGGGGAGGAGCCGATTTCACTTTTTAGATTATTTAAAGTGCCAGCTTCCAATAAGCCACCATCATCACCCCACAGTCTTGAAGTGGGCCAGTGTCCCCTAGTGGCTGACAGAAAAACATAGAATTTTACGGCATATTAGTACCAGTTGGCCTATCTGGTATGCCCCTTTAACCATATTGTTACCTCAAACCCTATTTGATCCTATTTGTATAAAGATAGGTTGTGCGAGTCTACTAAGTACTGAAGGATTCAAGTGACTGATAGAGATATTGGGAACTCAGGGCCTAATTCAGACCTGATCGCAGCAGCAAAATTGTTCTCTAATGGGAAAAACCAAGTGCAGTGCAGGTAGGGCAGATGTAACATGTGCAGAGAGTGTTACATTGGGGTGGGGTGTGTTCAAACTGAATACTAAATTGCAGTGTAAAAATAAAGCAGCCAGTATTTACCCTGCACAGAAACAATATAACCCACCCAAATTTAACTCTCTCTGTACATATGTACATGGTTTTGCCCATTAGAGAACAGTCTGAATTAGGCCCTCTGTCCCTACTGAAGATTGGGGAAACTTGTGGAAGATAGAAGGAGTGGCTTTATACGGATTAGTGAAAAGTAGCAGTCTGCTGAAGTTGTGGGTGTAGGTAAGGGTGGACTGCAAAAAGCACTCTTATACAGCTTAGAATATCTAGTGAGGAACAATGGGGGACATTCAGGTGCAGTTGTACCCGAGACTATTGGTACAAAGTACAGATTTTCGGTACTTTGCGCATGCGCAGGACCCATTCTGCGTGTGCGCCAACGGGTCCTGCGGCATTGGACGCAGGCTGGCATCAGACTGTCAATGACAGTCTGATGCTGTTCTGGGGGCGGTGACAGGCTCCGTTTGGACAAACAGAGGCGTGTCATTGCCATTTAGGGGGTGGGAAGAGGCTAGTGATCTCTGTCACAGGACAGAGATTTCCTGGCCTCTACGACGGGGAACTTGCATGGCACCATGGGTGCTGCAAGCCGCCCAATGGTGGTTGCTTTCATCTGATGCGGTGTCCTAGGAAGCAGGGAAGATGCATGTAACAGAGGCCTCCTGCTGCATGTACACGCAGCAACAGCTACTCCAACCGCACCTGAATGACCCCCAAAACATGCAATCACAATAAGTAGTAACAAGTTGGGCAGTTCTCCTCTATTTCGCTCATTGGCTGCCGATGACATTCAATAGACATGGAGTATTCAAGAAATACACTTGGTATAATACTACCACATTTTAAATATGTTTAAATGTTTCTAAAAGTCTGCAGAAGTATGAAGGATTCTAAGAAGCCAAAGTCAATAGAAACCTAGAAAATAATAAGAATTTACTCACCGGTAATTCTATTTCTCGTAGTCCGTAGTGGATGCTGGGAACTCCGTAAGGACCATGGGGAATAGACGGGCTCCGCAGGAGACTGGGCACTCTTTAAAGAAAGATTAGGTACTATATCTGGTGTGCACTGGCTCCTCCCTCTATGCCCCTCCTCCAGACCTCAGTTAGGGAAACTGTGCCCGGAAGAGCTGACATTACTAGGAAAGGATTTGGAATCCAGGGTAAGACTCATACCAGCCACACCGTACAACTCGTGATAACTATACCCAGTTAACAGTAAGAATGACAACTGAGCCTCACTGAACAGATGGCTCAGAACAATAACCCTTTAGTTAGGCAATAATTATATACAAGTATTGCAGACAATCCGCACTTGGGATGGGCGCCCAGCATCCACTACGGACTACGAGAAATAGAATTACCAGTGAGTAAATTCTTATTTTCTCTGACGTCCTAGTGGATGCTGGGAACTCCGTAAGGACCATGGGGATTATACCAAAGCTCCCAAACGGGCGGGAGAGTGCGGATGACTCTGCAGCACTGAATGAGCAAACTCAAGGTCCTCCCCAGCCAGGGTATCAAACTTGTAGAATTTTGCAAACGTGTTTGATCCCGACCAGGTAGCAGCTCGGCAAAGTTGTAAAGCCGAGACCCCTCGGGCAGCCGTCCAAGAAGAGCCCACCTTCCTCGTGGAATGGGCCTTTACTGATTTAGGATGCGGCAGTCCAGCCGCAGAATGTGCAAGTTGAATCGTGGAGCAGATCCAGCGAGCAATAGTCTGCTTAGAAGCAGGAGCACCCAGCTTGTTGGGTGCATGCAGGATAAACAGCGAGTCAGTTTTTCTGACTCTAGCCGTCCTGGAAACATAGATTTTCAGGGCCCGGACTACGTCCAGCAACTTGAAGGCCTCCAAGTCCCGAGTAGCCGCAGGCACCACAATAGGTTGGTTCAAATGAAACGCTGATACCACCTTAGGGAGGAATTGGGGACGCGTCCTCAATTCTGCTCTGTCCATATGGAAGATCAGATAGGGGCTTTTACAGGACAAAGCCGCCAATTCTGACACCCGCCTAGCCGAAGCCAAGGCCAAAAGCATGACCACTTTCCACGTGAGATATTTTAACTCCACAGTCTGAAGTGGCTCAAACCAATGTGAGTTTAGGAAATCCAACACAACGTTGAGATCCCAAGGTGCCACTGGGGGCACAAAAGGGGGCTGAATGTGCAGCACTCCCTTAACAAACGTCTGAACTTCAGGCAGTGAAGCCAGTTCTTTTTTGAAAGAAAATAGAGAGGGCCGAAATCTGGACTTTAATGGAACCTAATTTTAGGCCCATAGTCACTCCTGACTGTAGGAAGTGCAGAAAACGACCCAGCTGAAATTCTTCTGTGGGGGCCTTCATAGCCTCACACCAAGCAACATATTTTCGCCATATGCGGTGATAATGCTTTGCTGTCACATCTTTCCTAGCTTTTATCAGCGTAGGAATGACTTCAACCGGAATGCCCTTTTCAATCAGGATCCGGCGTTCAACCGCCATGCCGTCAAACGCAGTCGCGGTAAGTCTTGGAACAGACAGGACCCCTGCTGTAGCAGGTCCTGTCTGAGAGGCAGAGGCCAAGGGTCCTCTGAGATCATTTCTTGCAGTTCCGGGTACCAAGACCTTCTTGGCCAATCCGGAACGATGAGTATAGTTCTTACTCCTCTCTTTCTTATTATCCTCAGCACCTTTGGTATGAGAGGAAGAGGAGGGAACACATAAACCGACTGGTACACCCCATGGTGTCACTAGAGCGTCCACAGCTATCGCCTGAGGGTCCCTTGACCTGGCGCAATATCTTTTTAACTTTGTGTTTAGGCGGGACGCCATCATGTCCACCTGTGGCCTTTCCCAACGGTTTACAATCAGTTGGAAGACTTCTGGATGAAGTCCCCACTCTCCCAGGTGGAGGTCGTGCCTGCTGAGGAAGTCTGCTTCCCAGTTTTCGACTCCCGGTATAAACACTGCTGACAGTGCTATCACGTGATTTTCCGCCCATCGGAGAATACTTGTGGCTTCTGCCATCGCCATCCTGCTTCTTGTGCCGCCCTGTCGGTTTACATGGGCGACCGCCGTGATGTTGTCTGACTGAATCAGCACCGGCTGGTTTTGAAGCAGGGGTCTTGCCTGACTTAGGGCATTGTAAATGGCCCTTAGTTCCAGAATATTTATGTGTAGGGAAGCCTCCTGACGACCATTGTCCTTGGAAGTTTCTTCCCTGAGTGACTGCCCCCCAACCTCGGAGGCTTGCATCCGTGGTCACCAGGACCCAGTCCTGTATGCCGAATCTGCGGCCCTCTAGAAGATGAGCACTCTGCAGCCACTACAGCAGAGACACCCTGGCCCTCGGGGACAGGGTGATCAGCCGATGCATCTGAAGATGCGATCCGGACCACTTGTCTAACAGATCCCACTGAAAGATCCTTGCATGGAACCTGCCGAATGGAATTGCCTCGTAAGAAGCTACCATCTTTCCCAGGACTCGCGTGCAGTGATGCACCGACACTTGTTTTGGTTTCAGGAGGTCTCTGACCAGAGATGACAACTCCTTGGCCTTCTCCTCCGGGAGAAACACCTTCTTCTGTTGTGTGTCCAGAACCATACCCAGGAACAGCAGACGCGTCGTAGGAACCAGCTGCGACATTGGAATATTCAGAATCCAGCCGTGCTGTTGAAGCACTTCCTGAGATAGTGCTACTCCGACCAACAACTGCTCCCTGGACCTCGCCTTCATAAGGAGATCGTCCAAGTATGGGATAATTATAACTCCCTTCTTTCGAAGGAGTATCATCATTTCGGCCATTACCTTGGTAAATACCCTCGGTGCCGTGGACAGACCAAACGGCAACGTCTGGAATTGGTAATGGCAATCTTGTACCACAAAACGGAAGGTACACCTGGTGAGGAGGGTAAATGGGGACATGCAGGTACGCATCCTTGATGTCCAGTGATACAATAACCTCCCTGAGCGATTCCATTTTGAACTTGAACCTTCTTATATAAGTGTTCAAGGATTTTAAATTTAGAATGGGTCTCACCGAACCGTCTGGTTTCGGTACCACAAACATTGTGGAATAGTAACCCCGTCCCTGTTGAAGGAGGGGAACTTTTATTATCACCTGCTGGAGGAACAGCTTGTGAATTGCCGCCAGCACTACCTCCCTGTCCGGGGGAGTAGCTGGCAAGGCTGATTTGAGGTAACGGCGAGGGGGAGACGTCTCGAATTCCAGCTTATATCCCTGAGATACCACTTGTAGAACCCAGGGAGCCACCTGTGAGCGAACCCACCGGTCGCTGAAGTTCCGGAGACGGGCCCCCACCGCACCTGGCTCCACCAGTGGAGCCCCAGCGTCATGCGGTGGATTTAGTGGAAGCAGGGGAGGATTTCTGTTCTTGGGAACTGGCTGTATGGTGCAGCTTTTTCCCTCTACCCCTGCCTCTGGGCAGAAAGGACGCGCCTTTAACCCGCCTGCCTTTCTGGGGCCGAAAGGACTGTACCTGATAATACGGTGCTTTCTTAGGCAGTGAGGGAACCTGAGGTAAAAATGTCGACTTCCCAGCTGTTGCTGTGGAAACGAGGTCCGAGAGACCATCCCCAAACAATTCCTCACCCTTGTAAGGCAAAACCTCCATGTGCCTTTTAGAATCCGCATCACCTGTCCACTGCCGAGTCCATAATACTCTCCTGGCAGAGATGGACATTGCATTTATTCTAGATGCCAGCCGGCAAATATCCCTCTGTGCATCTCTCATAGATAAGACTACGTCTTTAATATGCTCTATGGTTAGCAATAGTGTCCCTGTCAAGGGAATCAATGTTATCAGACAGGGAATCAGACCACGCTGCTGCAGCACTGCACATCCATGCTGAAGCAATAGCAGGTCTCAGTATAGTACCTGAGTGTGTATATACAGACTTCAGGATAGCCTCCTGCTTTCTATCCGCAGGCTCCTTTAAGGCGGGCGTATCCTGAGACGGCAGTGCCACCTTTTTTGACAAGCGTGTGAGCGCTTTATCCACCCTCGGGGACGTCTCCCAGCGTAACCTGTCCTCTGGCGGGCAAGGGTACGCCATCAGTAACTTTTTTAGAAATCACCAGTTTCTTAACGGGGGAAGCCCACGCTTCTTCACACACTTCATTCAACTCATCTGATGGGGGAAAAACCACTGGTTGCTTTTTCTCCCCAAACATAATACCCTTTTTAGTGGTACCTGGGTTAATGTCAGAAATGTGCAACACATTTTTTATTGCCGTAATCATGCAACGGATGCCCCTTGTGGAATGTGTATATGTCTCATCCTCGTCGACACTGGAGTCAGACTCCGTGTCGACATCAGTGTCTGCCATCTGAGGTAGTGGGCGTTTTTGAGCCCCTGATGGCCTTTGAGACGCCTGGGCAGGCACTGGCTGAGAAGCCGGCTGTCCCACGGCCGTTACGTCATCCAGCCTTTTATGTAAGGAGTTGACACTGTCGGTTAATACCTTCCACATATCCATCCACTCTGGTGTCTACCCCTCAGGGGGTGACATCACATTTATCGGCACCTGCTCCGCCTCCACATAAGCCTCCTCAGACATGTCGACACAGCCGTACCGACACCGCACACACACAGGGAATGCTCTGACTGAGTACAGGACCCCACAAAGTCCTTTGGGGAGACAGAGAGAGAGTATGCCAGCACACACCACAGCGCTATATAACACAGGGATATTACACTACACAAAGTGATTTTTCCCTATAGCAGCTATAATACACAGTATTGCGCCTAAATTTAGTGCCCCCCCTCTCTTTTTTACCCTATTGAGCCTGGAAACTGCAGGGGAGAGCCTGGGGAGCGTCCTTCCAGCGGAGCGGTGAAGAGAAAATGGCGCCCCTTTTTCGGCGGGCTTCTCCCGCTCTTTATATTAATATTATGGCAGGGGATTTTTACACATATATAGTTTATTAGACTATATTATGTGTATTTTTGCCATTTGTAAGGTAATCTAATTGCAGCCCAGGGCGCCCCCCCCAGCGCCTTGCACCCATCAGTGACCGGAGTATGTGGTGTGCATGGGGAGCAATGGCGCACAGCTGCAGTGCTGTGCGCTACCTTAATGAAGACCGGAGTCTTCAGCCGCCGATTTTGTCCTCGGAATCTTCTGTCTTCTGGCTCTGCAAGGGGGACGGGGGCGCGGCTCCGGGACCGGACGACCGAGGCTGGGCCTGTGTTCGATCCCTCTGGAGCTAATGGTGTCCAGTAGCCTAGAAGCCCAAGCTAGCTGCAAGCAGGTAGGTTTGCTTCTCTCCGTTAAGTCCCTCGTAGCCGTGAGTCTGTTGCCAGCAGATCTCAATGAAAATAAAAAACCTAATAAATACTTTCTTTACTAGAAGCTCAGGAGAGCCCCTAGTGTGCAACCAGCTCGAGCCGGGCACAGATTCTAACTGAGGTCTGGAGGAGGGGCATAGAGGGAGGAGCCAGTGCACACCAGATATAGTACCTAATCTTTCTTTAAAGAGTGCCCAGTCTCCTGCGGAGCCCGTCTATTCCCCATGGTCCTTACGGAGTTCCCAGCATCCACTAGGACGTCAGAGAAAAAATAAGAATTTACTTACCGATAATTCTATTTCTCGTAGTCCGTAGTGGATGCTGGGGACTCCGTCAGGACCATGGGGATAGCGGCTCCGCAGGAGACAGGGCACAAAAATAAAGCTTTAGGATTAGGTGGTGTGTACTGGCTCCTCCCCCTATGACCCTCCTCCAAGCCTCAGTTAGGATACTGTGCCCGGACGAGCGTACACAATAAGGAAGGATATTGAACCCCGGGTAAGACTCATACCAGCCACACCAATCACACCATATAACTTGTGATCTGAACCCAGTTAACAGTATGACAAACGTAGGAGCCTCTGAACAGACGGCTCACAACAAATAACAACCCGATTTTTTTGTAACAATAACTATGTACAAGTATTGCAGACAATCCGCACTTGGGATGGGCGCCCAGCATCCACTACGGACTACGAGAAATAGAATTATCGGTAAGTAAATTCATATTTTCTCTAACGTCCTAAGTGGATGCTGGGGACTCCGTCAGGACCATGGGGATTATACCAAAGCTCCCAAACGGGCGGGAGAGTGCGGAGGACTCTGCAGCACCGAATGAGAGAACTCAAGGTCCTCCTCAGCCAGGGTATCAAATTTGTAGAATTTTGCAAACGTGTTTGCCCCTGACCAAGTAGCAGCTCGGCAGAGTTGTAATGCCGAGACTCCCCGGGCAGCCGCCCAGGATGAGCCCACTTTCCTTGTGGAATGGGCCTTGACAGATTTAGGTTGTGGCAAGCCTGCCACAGAATGTGCAAGTTGAATTGTGCTACATATCCAACGAGCAATCGTCTGCTTAGAAGCAGGAGCACCCATCTTGTTGGGTGCATACAATATAAGCAGTGAGTCAGACTTTCTGACTCCCGCCGTTCTTGAAATATATATTTTCAATGCCCGGACCACGTCCAACAACTTGGAATCCTCCAACTCGTTAGTAGCCGCAGGCACCACAATAGGCTGGTTCAGGTGAAACGCTGACACCACCTTAGGCAGAAAATGAGGACGCGTCCGCAGTTCTGCCCTGTCCGTATGGAAAATCAGATATGGGCTCTTATAAGATAAAGCCGCCAATTCTGATACTCTCCTGGCTGAAGCCAGGGCCAGTAGCATGGTTACTTTCCATGTAAGATACTTCAGCTCCACCGATTTGAGCGGCTCAAACCAATGGGATTTGAGAAAATCCAAGACTACATTAAGATCCCACGGTGCCACTGGGGGCACAACCGGGGGCTGTATATGTAGTACTCCTTTTACAAAAGTCTGGACTTCAGGAACTGAAGCCAATTCTTTCTGGAAGAAAATCGACAGGGCCGAAATTTGAACCTTAATGGACCCCAATTTGAGGCCCATAGACAATCCTGTTTGCAGGAAATGTAGGAATCGACCCAGTTGAAATTCCTCCGTGGGGGCCTTCCTGGCCTCACACCACGCAACATATTTTCTCCAAATGCGGTGATAATGTTGTGCAGTCACCTCCTTCCTGGCTTTTACCAGTGTAGGAATGACCTCTTCCGGAATGCCTTTTTCCTTTAGAATTCGGCGTTCAACCGCCATGCCGTCAAACGCAGCCGCGGTAAGTCTTGGAATAGACACGGTCCCTGCTGAAGCAGGTCCCGTCTTAGAGGTAGAGGCCACGGATCCTCCGTGAGCATCTCTTGAAGTTCCGGGTACCAAGTTCTTCTTGGCCAATCCGGAGCCACTAGTATCGTTCTTACTCCCTTTTGCCGTATAATTCTCAGTACTTTTGGTATGAGAGGCAGAGGAGGGAACACATACACTGACTGGAACACCCACGGTGTTACCAGAGCGTCCACAGCTATTGCCTGAGGATCTCTTGACCTGGCGCAATACCTGTCCAGTTTTTTGTTGAGGCGGGACGCCATCATATCCACCATTGGTTTTTCCCAACGGTTCACAATCATGTGGAAGACTTCTGGATGAAGTCCCCACTCTCCCGGGTGTAGATCGTGTCTGCTGAGGAAGTCTGCTTCCCAGTTGTCCACTCCCGGAATGAATACTGCTGACAGTGCTATCACATGATCTTCCGCCCAGCGAAGAATCCTTGCAGCTTCTGCCATTGCTGTCCTGCTTCTTGTGCCGCCCTGTCTGTTTACGTGGGCGACTGCCGTGATGTTGTCCGACTGGATCAACACCGGCTGACCCTGAAGCAGGGGTTTTGCCAGACTTAGAGCATTGTAAATCGCTCTTAGCTCCAGTATATTTATGTGAAGAGACATCCCCAGGCTTGACCATACTCCCTGGAAGTTTCTTCCTTGTGTGACCGCTCCCCAGCCTCTCAGACTGGCATCCGTGGTCACCAGGACCCAGTCCTGTATGCCGAATCTGCGGCCCTCTAACAGATGAGCACTCTGCAACCACCACAGAAGAGACACCCTTGTCCGTGGCGATAAGGTTATCCGCTGATGCATCTGCAGATGCGATCCGGACCATTTGTCCAGCAGATCCCACTGAAAAGTTCGTGCGTGGAATCTGCCGAATGGAATCGCTTCGTAAGAAGCCACCATCTTTCCCAGGACTCTTGTGCATTGATGCACAGACACTGTCCCTGGTTTTAGGAGGTTCCTGACAAGTTCGGATAACTCCCTGGCTTTTTCCTCCGGAAGAAACACCTTTTTCTGAACCGTGTCCAGAATCATTCCCAGGAACAGCAGACGTGTTGTCGGGGTCAACTGAGATTTTGGAAAATTCAGAATCCACCCGTGTTGTTGCAGCACTACTTGGGTTAGTGCTACTCCGTCCTCCAGCTGTTCTCTGGACCTTGCCCTTATCAGGAGATCGTCCAAGTAAGGGATAATTAATACGCCTCTTCTTCGCAGAAGAATCATCATTTCGGCCATTACCTTGGTAAAGACCCGAGGTGCCGTGGACAATCCAAACGGCAGCGTCTGAAACTGATAATGACAGTTTTGCACCACGAACCTGAGGTACCCTTGATGTGAAGGGCAAATTGGGACATGCAGGTAAGCATCCTTTATGTCCAGGGACACCATAAAGTCCCCTTCTTCCAGATTCGCTATCACTGCTCTGAGTGACTCCATCTTGAACTTGAATTTTTGTATGTACAGGTTCAAAGATTTCAGATTTAGAATAGGTCTTACCGAGCCTTCCGGCTTCGGTACCACAAATAGCGTGGAGTAATACCCCTTTCCCTGTTGTAGGAGGGGTACCTTGACTATCACCTGCTGAGAAAACAGCTTGTGAATGGCTTCCAATACCGTCGCCCTGTCTGAGGGAGACGTTGGCAAAGCAGACTTTAGGAACCGGCGAGGGGGAGACTTCTCGAATTCCAACCTGTAACCCTGAGATACTACCTGCAGAATCCAGGGGTCCACCTGTGAGCAAGCCCACTGTGCGCTGAAATTCTTGAGTCGACCCCCCACCGTTCCTGAGTCCGCTTGTAAGGCCCCAGCGTCATGCTGAGGGCTTTGCAGAACCCTGGGAGGGCTTCTGTTCCTGGGCAGGGGCTGCTTGCTGCCCTCTCTTACCCCTTCCTCTGCCCCGAGGCAGATATGACTGTCCTTTTGTCCGCTTGTTCTTATAGGAACTAAAGGACTGCGGCTGAAAAGACGGTGTCTTTTTCTGTTGGGAGGGGGTCTGAGGTAAAAAGGTGGATTTTCCGGCAGTTGCCGTGGCCACCAGATCCGATAGACCGACGCCAAATAATTCCTCCCCTTTATACGGCAATACTTCCATATGTCGTTTGGAATCCGCATCACCTGACCACTGTCGCGTCCATAAACTCCTTCTGGCAGATATGGACATCGCATTTACTCTCGATGCCAGAGTGCAAATATCTCTCTGCGCATCTCGCATATAAAGGAAAGCATCCTTTAATTGCTCTATAGTCAATAAAATACTGTCCCTATCCAGGGTATCAATATTTTCAGTCAGGGAATCCAACCAGACGACCCCAGCACTGCACATCCAGGCTGAGGCGATGGCCGGTCGCAGTATAACACCAGTATGTGTGTATATACTTTTTAGGGTAGTTTCCAGTCTCCTATCCGCTGGATCCTTGAGGGCGGCCGTATCAGGAGACGGTAACGCCACTTGTTTTGATAAGCGTGTGAGCGCCTTATCCACCCTAGGGGGTGTTTCCCAGCGCGCCCTAACCTCTGGCGGGAAAGGGTATAATGCTAATAACTTTTTTGAAATTAGCATCTTTCTATCTGGGTTAACCCACGCTTCATCACATACATCATTTAATTCCTCTGATTCAGGAAAAACTACAGGTAGTTTTTTCACCCCCCACATAATACCCCTTTTTGTGGTACTTGCAGTATCAGAGATATGCAAAGCCTCCTTCATTGCCGTGATCATATAACGTGTGGCCCTACTTGAAAATACGTTTGTTTCATCACCGTCGACACTAGATTCAGTGTCTGTGTCGACCGACTGAGGTAAAGGGCGCTTTACAGCCCCTGACGGTGTCTGAGACGCCTGGGCAGGTACTAACTGGTTTGCCGGCCGTCTCATGTCGTCAACTGATTTTTGTAATGTGCTGACATTATCACGTAATTCCATAAACAAAGCCATCCATTCCGGTGTCGACTCCCTGGGGGGTGACATCACCATTATCGGCAATTGCTCTGCCTCCACGCCAACATCGTCCTCATACATGTCGACACACACGTACCGACACACAGCAGACACACAGGGAATGCTCTTATCGAAGACAGGACCCCACTAGCCCTTTGGGGAGACAGAGGGAGAGTTTGCCAGCACACACCCAAGCGCTATAATATATATGGGAACAACCTTATTTAAGTGTTGTTCCTTATAGCAGCTTAAATATATCCAATATATCGCCAAAAAATGCCCCCCCTCTCTGTTTTACCCTGTTTCTGTAGTGCAGTGCAGGGGAGAGTCCTGGGAGCCTTCCTCACAGCGGAGCTGAGCAGGAAAATGGCGCTGTGTGCTGAGGAGAATAAGCCCCGCCCCTTATTTCGGCGGGCTTTCCTCCCGTAGATTTAGATAACTGGCATGGGTTAAATACATACATATAGCCTTAATGGCTATATGTGATGTATTCTTTTGCCTTAAGGTATTAAAATATTGCTGCCCAGGGCGCCCCCAGCAGCGCCCTGCACCCTCCGTGACCGCTTGGTGTGAAGTGTGTGACAACAATGACGCACAGCTGCAGTGCTGTGCGCTACCTTCATGAAGACTGAAGAGCCTTCTGCCACCTGTTTCCGGACCTTCAATCTTCAGCATCTGTAAGGGGGGTCGGCGGCGCGGCTCCGGGACGAACCCCAGGGTGAGACCTGTGTTCCGACTCCCTCTGGAGCTAATGGTGTCCAGTAGCCTAAGAATCCAATCCATCCTGCACGCAGGTGAGTTGAAATTCTCTCCCCTAAGTCCCTCGATGCAGTGAGCCTGTTGCCAGCAGAACTCACTGAAAATAAAAAACCTAAAAAACTTTTTCTAAGCAGCTCTTTAGGAGAGCCACCTAGATTGCACCCTGCTCGGACGGGCACAAAAACCTAACTGAGGCTTGGAGGAGGGTCATAGGGGGAGGAGCCAGTACACACCACCTAATCCTAAAGCTTTATTTTTGTGCCCTTTCTCCTGCGGAGCCGCTATCCCCATGGTCCTGACGGAGTCCCCAGCATCCACTTAGGACGTCAGAGAAAAATGCATTATAATTTTGATTAAGTAGCTTTAAGCACATTTATCACATGTCTGGGGATTGTTATTTCAACTGGAAGATGTCCATGGAGCTGAAAGCATTGGATGTATTTATAGGATTGTAGACAAAGTGAAAGAAAACATAAAAGTTCTTTTCCAGCTACTAAGATTATTTACAAAATTGTCATCACCTCACCGGATAATGTCGGTATACTCGCGATCGCGTCCCTTACTTTCCTTCCATTTTCGGTACATAACAGATGCATCCACATTGGCTGGGGAGAAAGTGTTTGGCTCATTTAGTAGAGAGATGACACTGAGTAGTATCGTCCTGTGGAGAATAAGACAGAACATAAAAGTTTAAGTAAAAAAACAAAAAGGTTTTTAATCAATGGATTTAGGTAGCTAAATGTACAATGAACACACTCATTAAGGCCGCTTACTAGTAATTGTGCACTATTTATTAATAAAACAATGAAATTACTATCTCAAGTACAAATATTATAACCACAGGTGTCCAAAAACAAAAACTTACAAGAAAGGATTGCTGACAGAAAGAGGGACAGGAGGGAAAAGGGGTATGGATGGTGTAGGGGGAAAACATTTTGAATAACCAAAATGAAGAGAAACAGATTTTTAGCTCTAAATGCATTATGACTATATGGGGTATTTAGCTCGGTAGAATGTCTCATGGTGCAGTGCGAAGATTCACAAATCAGGGTTAAATCCCACAGCTTTTCCAGGTTCAATAAATAAAAATGGAGCTTTTACTGTCACTTTACAGCACTGAATGAAAATCAAAACAGCTTATCCTTCACTCAGGACACTTCTTAGCCCCTCTCTACAACAGGAAGCTAATCTGCAAGCAAAGCATCAGTCTTTTGCGCCCCATCTCTCACATGTATGGGTTCTTAGCCTGTCCTCCGCAATTCCACATATTTCTGGTCCTCTCTGCATCATGCAGATCTAGACACTGATCTAGATTGTAAACATAATGAGATAATAAGAGGTGCTACCACGCAGACTTGCAGTTCCACAAAGAAAAAGAAAAAAAAAGAAAATGCAGGTGCACACCCTAAGTAATGCGGATGAGAATAATTATAATGAACTCTGCAACATAAGAGTAAGTTTGAGGTGCTTAGCATATATTTGTCCAAAATATGGGCCGCTCACCAACCGCAGGCAGGTGACCTCATCTGGTGGATCCCTAACACTGAAGTTCAGGTGCAGGGCACAGAAACCCCCAGGCCAGCACAAGCCAAATGCCAAAGACATTACACTAGTGATAGGTTTAAGTGTTAAAAAGGGTTACACTAGTAAGAAGCAGCAGAATATGTGCAGAGTATTACATAGGTGAGGTAACAATTACAGTGTTAAAAAGTGTTACATTGGTAACAATTAGGTGGTAAAAAAGTGCTAGATATACTGCTGTATTCAAGAAGTGTCGGAAGCTGCCAACTTGTCAGAAAGATGGCAGCTTCAGACAGATTTAGGTCGGAAGGGGCTCCGACCTATTCATTAGGGCCCCGTGTGTTCCGACAAGTCGGGAAAGCCGACTTGACGGAATACACGCGGATCGGCGGCTTCAGCCGTCAAGCCGCATCTATTGTCGGAAGCACGGCCAAACCAGACAGGTTTTAGCCCCGTTTCCGACAAGGTCAGACTTTTAAAAAAAAAGTCGGATTGGCAGGGTCGGGAACGAGCCAAACCTGTCGGGTTTGGCCACAGCACTGAATACTGACCTGTTGGATCCTTTCCATCGGAAAGGATCTGACAGGTATTGAATATACCCATAAATGTTACAATATGATGCCCCAAAGCAAGCCAGGCCACACCAACCTAGTGGGCTTCATGCCCCGAACTCATCTATAAAACTGCCAAATTGTATACATTCAGGACCATTCATAGTGCATTTTCCAACAAGCAGTCTAATGCCAGAGATCCATGGTAAAAAAAAACCACAAAAAAAAACCACACACGCTTGGGCAGGTTGGATGGGAGCTAATCCAAGCTGAAGGAGTCTCCACCTTCAAGTGGGAACATGTACCCAACCTAGAATATTAGGTAGGAGGTGGATGCTTTGAATGCACATCCTAATTCTAAACATAATGGTGTAGTGTGTGGCCTGGCTGCTTTTGGGCATCATGCTGTAACATTTAATCTAGCACTTTTTTAGCACCTCCTTTTGTTTGTGGGGGTGGGGGGGGTGGTCCTGTGCCCTGCACTTGAACCTTAGTGTTATGGACCCACCAGATGAGGTCACCTGGTTGAGGTTGGTGCTAGATGTGAAGAACAGCGACAAGGGGCTCCTTTGGAATGAATTTCCAAGTTTAAATATTTGGGGATCTGGATTATGTCATCTGTATCAGATTCTGTCCCACTTAATGTCCAGCCACAAATTGATTATCTGAAATCCAAACTCCATGTCTGGAATAAACTCCCATTGATCATTACAGATCATTTTTATATGTTATACAGCAGCCCCTATTTATAAAAAAAAAAAAAAAAATGCAAAAAGGAACTAGAGTTACCTTTCTTCCCTAGTTATGGCAGATAAAGGACCTCAAATATCAAGACACTATAGGGGTGATTCAATTGTTTATATGTGCCCAAACTCCCGTCTAAAGTGACAGGAGATCAGGGGGCGCAATTTATTCCTTTTTTTTTTTTTTGCACACTTGTCATGCCCAAACAGATAGGGTTTAAACGCGTCAAAAAAAAAAAATATCCAGTGCTAACAACTGAATTCTCCCCTAAGTAGGATGAGAGCATTGGGTGGCCTGAAAACTATGCCTTTACTGTATGGACTCCTAGGTGGTGCATTTACGGGTGAAGGGAGCCAGGATCTACATGTTACTGGTATATACTGTTTCTAGAGGGTACTCCCCACTACAATTCTTACTTTCACAGGTGGAGCCCCGTTGGTCACACAGGCTCTCACATTTGGAGGCAGCCAATTGATTTGATAGTGAGGGGGGGGGGGGGGATGTTTGCATCCTGATTTGCCCTTGTCGCATCGGCCCTATTAGATAGTGGTCCCCTGTGGACTGATTGGATGGTCTCTTCTCTTCGGCCACTATAGCAATGGTGTTTTAAAACCTTTGATGATATCTTGATTCAGAAGAGATTGCCTCTGACAGGTGTCTGAAGTTTTCTGTCCCTCAGTACTCGTTTTGGCATCTCTGGGAATGCTCTGCTGTTCTAACATTTTCTAACATTTTAGGTCCAAGGCACTAATTGCATTACCAGTATAGGGGGTAAAATTCTTACTTCCTAAAATTTGTATTTTTTGTTTGGGTCTCTGTGACAGGGTAGACCGCATCACTGGCCAATATATACTTAATGCATTATTCCTGGCTAAATTTTGCATAGCCCGCATTTACTGTAAATGGCCTCTAGAGGTCCTACATTCACAGAGGGGTGCCAGCTGATGAACGAAGTGGTGGGTCACTATCCACAACGGAATACATACAGTATATATGACTACATATAGGGTTCTTGCTCTGCTTTATCTATTGTGTTGCTATGGGAGGTGGAGTTCTGCCTGCTGATGTGCTGGCACCCAGCGAGATGGCATAGCAATGAGTATGATAGTGATTGATGCAGATCATCACATTTACAATTGGTAGACTATTTGTTTACAATCTCTTCATATACAGACCGTTGCTTTTGATTTTTATTATGTATATTATGTATATATGGTATTGTTTTCTTGACATGGTAATGGCTACATGCTGTTTTATTACTCTTTACTCATTAATTCTATTGGTTCAGCAGTCAGTGGAAGGGATATAATTTCTTGTTTGGTGTAGTATCAACTTGAAAGTTTTATTAAAAAATAAATTAAATTGAATGAAATGTATTGCGACCAAGTATAATAAAGTGGATACAATTAATATTGACTGTTTCGATATAAATATCCACGGGTTCCAGGATGGTCAAAAAAAGAAAGAAAAAAAAAAGGGATTTTTGTTACTTACCGTAAAATCTCTCTCCGATTCCATCTGAGGGACGCTGCGCACTTACTGATGGGTTATAGAGTGTGTGGGATGGGAGTTTGTCACAGAACCTGTAGAAGCTAACCCCTCCCCCCTCTAACCCCTCCCATCTCCAGCCTGACTAGCAGATCACCTCGGTTAACGTTTAGCAAAGCCGGAAGAGACCGAACAGAACATAACCAATAACCCAGAAAAAAATACGGGAGGGATCGCAGCGTCCCCCAGATGGAATCAGAGAAAGATTTTACGGTAAGTAATAAAAATCCCTTTTTATCTTTCATCCATCTGGGGGACGCTGCACACTTACTGATGGGATTTCCCAAAGCAAGCTAATTAGAGGAGGGAGAAACAGACGGCATAGCTGTCTGCAAAATTTGACGCCCAACAGAGGCAGTCGCCAAACCAAAAGTATGAAAACTGTAAAACTTACCAGGTCGCCGCTCTACACAGCTGCTCAACAGAAACACCACCGCGAACAGCCCAAGAAGCTCCAACAGCTCTAGTCGAATGAGCCCTCAATGAATCAGGAACAGGCAACGCTGCATAAATATAAGCCTGCTGAATAGCAGAAGTAACCCAGCGTGCCACCGTGTTTTTAGAGGCCGGCCAGCCACGCTTGGGTGCGTTGATCAAAACCAACAAGGTATCCGGACGACGAATAGCCTCAGTACGGGACAAATAATGCGCAAGGCTCTAACAACATCCAATAACTCTAAATGACAATCCTGTCCAGAAGACTCTGGAACAAACGCTGGAAGGACAATGTCCTGATTCATATGGAAAGCACACAACTTTTGGCAAGAAGGAAGGCTTTGTATGCAAGACCACTCGATTTTCACGAAAAACCAACAAAGGCGGTTTGCAAGAAAGCGCCTGGCTGAAGCAATGGCCAAGAGAAAAAACACCTTTTGAGTAAGATAGCGGAACTCAGAATCTAGTTGTTCAAATGGAGGCTTCTGGAGAGCCTGACGAACCAGATTCAAATCCCACGGTGGAACCGGAGGAACAAAAAGGAGGCTGAAACCTGATTACACCCTGAAGGAATGTCTGAACCTCCGGAATGAGAGCCAATCTTTTCTGAAAAAGAACAGACAATGCCGAAATCTGTCCCTTAAGGGAAGACAAGCGAAGTCGTTTAGTCAGACCATCCTGAAGGAAGGACAACAGACGAGGTAAACGAAAGAGGTGTGGTGACAACCCACGCCTTTCACACCAAGCAATGTAGATACGCCATACTCTGTGATAAATACAAGAAGTGACTGGTTTCCTAGCTTGAAGCATAGTCTTCACCACTGATCGAGATAACTCTTTAGGCTCTTAAAATGCTGGGATTCAAGAACCAAGCCATCAAAGCCAGATGATTTAAATCATGGTGGTGACAAGGACCTTGAAACAGAAGGTCGGGTCGCAGGGGCAGATGGAACGGTTCCTTGGTCACCATGCTGCGGAGAAGAGTACCACTAACGACGAGGCAAGTCTGGTGCCACAAGAGTGACCGGAAGACCCTCTCTCCGGATGCGTTGAAGTAGACGTATCAAGGGAATTGGTGGAAACACATCCCAGTTGAAATTGCCACGGAGCTGTCAATGCATCGATTCACGTTGCTTGAGGGTCCTGAGTTTGTGATCCGTACCAAGGTAGCTTTCGGTTTAGACGGGATGCCATGAGGTCGATGTCAGGTGTTCCCCACAGGGACCCCAGGGTCAGAAAGACTTCCTGATGAAGTTCCCATTCTCCCGGATGTATCGTGTGACGGCTTAAGAAATCTGCTTCCCAGTTGTCCACTCCTGGCATGTGGACTGCGGAAATGGTTGGAATCCACCTTTCCGCCCACTGTAGAATATGGGCAACCGCCTTCATGGCTCTCCAACTGCGAGTTCCGCCTTGTTTGTTTATGTAAGCCACCGCCGTGGCGTAGTCCGATTGAATGCATACTGGATGCCCTTGGACTCTGGTCTGTACCTGAATTAGAGCATACCGAATTGCTCTCAACTCGAGAATCTTGATCGGTAACTTAACCGTTCCAGAGTCCCTGGAAGTGCTGAGATTGAAACACCGCCCCCCAAACCGATGAGGCTGGCGTCTGTGATGACCATCATCCAACACCAAACCGTGAACGCCGCCCTCTTGGTTAGTTTGGGACTGTGAAGCCACCAATGGAAAGACTGTAGAGTTCGTACAGATAGCCGCCACAATTGTAAGTCCAGATGTTGACTCGTTTGAGTCCAAGAGCCCAGAATCTGAGAATCGAGCATGGAATCTGGCATATGGTACTGCTTCGAATGTCGCCCCCATCTTACCCAACACCTGCATACATCGGAGGACCAAGATCCTTGGCAATTTTAACAGGGAGCGGACTCTGGATTGCAGGTCCTGAAGCTTGTCCTGAGGTAGAAAAACCTTCTGACTTCTTGTGTTGAACAGAAGACCTAGAAAAATCATCTCCTGAGAGGGAATCAATGAAGATTTCCGGAAATTCACAATCCATCCGAAAGATTGGAGAATGTCCGTTGTGTGTTGTAGATGTTGTTGAAGAAGTTCCAGTGACGGAGCCTTTAGCAACAAATCGTCCAGGTAAGGAGTAATGTTGACCCCCTGACATCTGAGGATCGCCACCTCGTGAACCAATACTTTTGTAAATACCCAGATGTGACAGGAGCCACACTTCTTTGAACTGTAGTGACCATGCTCCCACCACCAAGGATCCCTCCTGAGGCCTCCCAACGTCATGCTTGTCGGTAGGCTTGACTGCCGGTCTACGAGGTGCCTGTGCGCCTCTACCACGGTATGCACCTCTGCGTGGAAACCGTGAAAAGGCTCGAAAGAACTAGACACCTCCCCTGCTCAGAGTACGAAAGGATGGAAATTTTGTTGCTTTTGATTTCCGAGGAGCAACTGGAAGAAACGGGCTCTTGCCACCCGTAGTATCGGAGATAATCTTCTTAAGCTCCAGACCAAAAAGAAATTCGCCTTCAAACGGAACGGGTGTCAAGGTCTGTTTTGAATCAGAGTCCGCGTTCCAAACCCGAAGCTATAATGAACGCCTCGCTGTAACCGCTAGAGCAGATACACGCGACTGCAGCGAGGCAGAGTTCAACAAGGCCTCACCAACATAAGAGAGCCTCAGAAATTTGTTCAGCTAGCTGAATAGTCTCCGACAGGTCATACGACTGCATACCAGAAACCACCTGAGCTAGCCAGTCATCAACGCCCTAAAGGACCCAAGCACTAGCTAAGATTGGACGCAGAGAAATACCCAAATAAGGCAAAAATGGACTTAAGAATCGCCTCAATCTTCCGATCCGTTGAATCCTTCAATGTCACAGATTGTACCGAAGGGATTACCGTAGCCTTCGCCAAATGAGAGATAGGAGCATCCACCTTCGGAGCAGTTTCCCAGAACTTTGTGTCGTCCCCTGCAAAAGGATATAGAAATCTTAATTTTTTAGGAGCCTGAAAGCGTGAATCCGGCTTAAGCCAAGGCTCTTTCAAAATTTCTGCAAAATGTGTATATGAAGGTAAGACCATTACGTGTCTTTTCTGACGTTTGAAAAAGGCTGACGTCTCCACATTAGATTGACCGGAATCAGCACTTGACTGCGAATGACCTAAATCAGCAATAGCATCGGCCATGTTCCTGGCCCATAGAGGGACAGACTGATCTGTAGAAACACTAGGCTGTTCTACATCAGGTGTAATGGAGCACGCAGTGCAGAGAGAGCCCGGATCCGTGCTACCCTTTGAAAGCTTAGAGCCACACTGAGAACAAGCAAAATACACCGCTGAGCCTGCTTTCCCTTTAGCAGATATGTCTGGTTTACTGGCCATTGCTAAACCTATCAGTGGTCTATTAAGTAAGTAATAAATATCAAGTAAAAACAGGATTTTGATACCTACCGGTAAATCCTTTTCTCCTAGTCTGTAGAGGATGCTGGGGACGACATCAAGACCATGGGGTATAGACGGGATCCGCAGGAGACATGGGCACTCTAAAGACTTTTCATTGGGTATGAACTGACTCCTCCCTCTATGCCCCTCCTCCAGACCTCAGTTGTAGGAACTGTGCCCAGGGAGACGGACATTTCGAGGAAAGGATTTAACTTTAAACTAGTGGTGAGATACATACCAACTCACACCCTCAACCATGCCGCACACATGGCATTCAACATAACATACGCCAACAGGCATGAACTAATTGCAGCAACATGCTGAACCAAGATAACACAACTTGTGTAACTTAAATAACTAAACTGCAGGTACAGTACGCACTGGGACGGGCGCCCAGCATCCTCTACGGACTAGGAGAAAAATAAGAATTTACTCACCGGTAATTCTATTTCTCGTAGTCCGTAGTGGATGCTGGGTACTCAGTAAGGACCATGGGGAATAGACGGGCTCCGCAGGAGACTGGGCACTCTTTAAAGAAAGATTAGGTACTACATCTGGTGTGCACTGGCTCCTCCCTCTATGCCCCTCCTCCAGACCTCAGTTAGGGAAACTGTGCCCGGAAGAGCTGACATTACTAGGAAAGGATTTGGAATCCAGGGTAAGACTCATACCAGCCACACCAATCACACCGTACAACTTGTGATAACTATACCCAGTCAACAGTATGAATAACAGCTGAGCCTCATTCAACAGATGGCTCAGAACAATAACCCTATAGTTAAGCAATAACTATATACAAGTATTGCAGAAGTCCGCACTTGAGACGGGCTCCCAGCATCCACTACGGACTACGAGAAATAGAATTACCGGTGAGTAAATTCTTATTTTCTCTGACGTCCTAGTGGATGCTGGGTACTCCGTAAGGACCACGGGGATTATACCAAAGCTCCCAAACGGGCGGGAGTGCGCGGATGACTCTGCAGCACCGAATGAGCAAACTCAAGGTCCTCCTCAGCCAGGGTATCAAACTTGTAGAATTTTGCAAACGTGTTTGATCCCGACCAGGTAGCACCTCGGCAAAGTTGTAAAGCCGAGACCCCTCGGGCAGCCACCCAAGAAGAGCCCACCTTCCTCGTGGAATGGGCTTTTACTGATTTAGGATGCGGCAGTCCAGCCGCAGAATGAGCCTGCTGAATCGTGCTACAGATCCAGCTAGCAATAGTCTGCTTAGAAGCAGGAGCACCCAGCTTGTTGGGTGCATGCAGGATAAACAGCGAGTCAGTTTTTCTGACTCTAGCCGTCCTGGAAACATAGAATTTCAGGGCCCGGACTACGTCCAGCAACTTGGTATCCTCCAAGTCCCGAGTAGCCACAGGTACCACAATAGGTTGGTTCAAATGAAACGCTGATACCACCTTAGGGAGAAATTGGGGACGAGTCCTCAATTCTGCCCTGTCCATATGGAAGGTCAGATAGGGGCTTTTACATGACAAAGCCGCCAATTCTGACACACGTCTAGCCGAAGCGAAGGCCAATAGCATGACCACTTTCCACGTGAGATATTTTAGCTCCACGGTCTGAAGTTGCTCAAACCAATGTGATTTTAGGAAATCCAACACAACGTTGAGATCCCAAGGTGCCACTGGAGGCACAAAAGGGGGCTGAATATGCAGCACTCCCTTGACAAACGTCTGAACTTCAGGCAGTGAAGCCAGTTCTTTTTTAAAGAAAATAGACAGGGCCGAAATCTGGACTTTTATGGATTCCAATTTTAGGCCCATAGTCACTCCTGACTGTAGGAAGTGCAGAAATCGACCCAGCTGAAATTCCTCTGTTGGAGCCTTCATAGCCTCACACCAAGCAACATTTTCGCCATATGCGGTGATAATGATTTGCTGTCACATCCTTCCTAGCTTTTATCAGCGTAGGAATGACTTCAACCGGAATGCCCTTTTCCATCAGGATCTGGCGTTCAACCGCCATGCCATCAAACGCAGCCGCGGTAAGTCTTGGAACAGACAGGGCCCCTGCTGCAGCAGGTCCTGTCGGAGCGGCAGAGGCCAAGGGTCCTCTGAGATCATTTCTTGTAGTTCCGGGTACCAAGTCCTTCTTGGCCAATCCGGAACGATGAGTATAGTTCTTACTCCTCTCTTTCTTATTATCCTCAGTACCTTTGGTATGAGAGGAAGAGGAGGGAACACATAAACCGACTGGTACACCCACGATGTCACTAGAGCGTCCACAGCTATTGCCTGAGGGTCCCTTGACCTGGCGCAATATCTTTTTAGCTTTTTGTTGAGGCGGGACGCCATCATGTCCACCTGTGGCCTTTCCCAACGATTTACAATCAGCTGGAAGACTTCTGGATGAAGTCCCCACTCTCCCGGGTGGAGGTCGTGCCTGCTGAGGAAGTCTGCTTCCCAGTTGTCCACTCCCGGAATGAACACTGCTGACAGTGCTATCACGTGATTCTCCGCCCATCTGAGAATCCTTGTGGCTTCTGCCATCGCCATCCTGCTTCTTGTGCCGCCCTGTCGGTTTACATGGGCGACCGCCGTGATGTTGTCTGACTGAATCAGCACCGGCTGGTTTTGAAGCAGGGGTTTTGCTTGACTTAGGGCATTGTAAATGGCCCTTAGTTCCAGAATATTTATGTGTAGGGAAGTCTCCTGACTCGACCATTGTCCTTGGAAGTTTCTTCCCTGAGTGACTGCCCCCCAACCTCGGAGGCTTGCATCCGTGGTCACCAGGACCCAGTCCTGTATGCCAAATCTGCGGCCCTCGAGAAGATGAGCACTCTGCAGCCACCACAGCAGAGACACCCTGGCCCTCGGGGACAGGGTGATCAGCCGATGCATCTGAAGATGCGATCCGGACCACTTGTCTAACAGATCCCACTGAAAGATCCTTGCATGGAACCTGCCGAAGGGAATTGCTTCGTAAGAAGCTACCATCTTTCCCAGGACTCGCGTGCCGTGATGCACCGACACCTGTTTTGGTTTTAGGAGGTCTCTGACCAGAGATGACAACTCCTTGGCCTTCTCCTCCGGGAGAAACACCTTCTTCTGTTCTGTGTCCAGAATCATACCCAAGAACAGCAGACACGTCGTAGGAACCAGCTGCGACTTTGGGATATTCAGAATCCAGCCGTGCTGTTGTAGCACTTCCTGAGATAGTGCTACTCCGACCAACAACTGCTCCATGGACCTCGCCTTTATAAGGAGATCGTCCAAGTACGGGATAATTATAACTCCCTTCTTTCGAAGGAGTATCAGCATTTCGGCCATTACCTTGGTAAATACCCTCGGTGCCGTGGACAGACCAAACGGCAACGTCTGGAATTGGTAATGGCAGTCCTGTACCACAAATCGGAGGTACTCCTGGTGAGGTGGGTAAATGGGGACATGTAGGTAAGCATCCTTGATGTCCAGTGATACCATATAATCCCCCTCTTCCAGGCTTGCAATAACCGCCCTGAGCGATTCTATTTTGAACTTGAACTTCCTTATATAAGTGTTCAAGGATTTAAAAATAAGATTTTACTTACCGATAAATCTATTTCTTGTAGTCCGTAGTGGATGCTGGGACTCCGTAAGGACCATGGGGATATAGCGGCTCCGCAGGAGACAGGGCACAATAATAAAAGCTTTAGGATCAGGTGGTGTGCACTGGCTCCTCCCCCTATGACCCTCCTCCAAGCCTCAGTTAGGATACTGTGCCCCGGACGAGCGTGCATAATAAGGAAGGATATTGAATCCCGGGTAAGACTCATACCAGCCACACCAATCACACCGTATAACCTGTGATCTGAACCCAGTTAACAGTATGATAACAACGAAGGAGCCTCTGAAAAGACGGCTCACAACAAGAATAACCCGATTTTTGTAACAATAACTATGTACAAGTATTGCAGACAATCCGCACTTGGGATGGGCGCCCAGCATCCACTACGGACTACAAGAAATAGATTTATCGGTAAGTAAAATCTTATTTTCTCTGACGTCCTAGTGGATGCTGGGACTCCGTAAGGACCATGGGGATTATACCAAAGCTCCCAAACGGGCGGGAGAGTGCGGATGACCCTGCAGCACCGAATGAGAGAACTCCATGTCCTCCTCAGCCAGGGTATCAAATTTGTAGAATTTAGCAAACGTGTTTGCCCCTGACCAAGTAACTGCTCGGCAAAGTTGTAAAGCCGAGACCCCTCGGGCAGTCGCCCAAGATGAGCCCCCTTCCTTTTGGAATGGGCTTTTACAGATTTTGGCTGTGGCAGGCCTGCCACAGAATGTGTAAACTGAATTGTATTACAAATCCAGCGAGCAATCGTCTGCTTAGAAGCAGGAGCACCCATCTTGTTGGGTGCATACAGGCTAAACAGCGAGTCAGATTTTCTGACTCCAGCCGTCCTGGAAACATATTTTTCAGGGCCCTGACAACGTCAATTAACTTGGAGTCCTCCAAGTCCCTAGTACCCGCAGGTACCACAATAGGTTGGTTCATGTGAAAAACAGAAAACACCTTAAGGAGAAATTGAGGACGAGTCCTCAATTCTGCCCTGTCAGAATGAAAAATTAAGTAAGGGCTTTATATATGATAAAGCCGCCAATTCTGACACACGCCTGGCTGAAGCCAGGGCTAATAGCATCGTCACCTTCCATGTGAGATATTTTAAGTCCACAGTGGTGAGTGGTTCAAACCAATGTGACTTTAGGAAACTCAAAACAACATTGAGATCCCAAGATGCCACTGGGGCACAAAAGGAGGCTGTATATGCAGTACCCCTTTTACAAACATCTGAACGTCAGGCACTAAAGCCAGTTCTTTCTGGAAGAAATTCGACAGGGCCGAAATTTGAACCTTAATGGACCCTAATTTTAGGCCCATAGACAGTCCTGTTTTCAGGAAATGTAGGAAACGACCCAGTTGGAATTCCTCTGTAGGGGCCTTCTTGGCCTCACACCACGCAACATATCTTCACCAAATGCGGTGAAAATGTTTTGCGGTTACATCCTTCCTGTCTTCGACCAGGGTAGGGATGACTTCATCTGGAATGCCCTTTCAGGATCCGGCGTTCAACCGCCATGCCGTCAAACGCGGCCGCGGTAAGTCTTGGAACAGACAAGGCCCCTGCTGGAGCAGGTCCTTTCTTAAAGGTAGAGGCCACGGGTCTTCCGTGAACATCTCTTGAAGTTTCGGGTACCAAGTCCTTCTTGGCCAATCCGGAACCACGAGTATCGTTCTTACTCATCTCCCTCTTATGATTCTCAGTACTTTTGGTATAAGAGGCATAAGAGGGAACACATACTCTGACTGGTACACCCACAGTGTTACCAGAGCGTCCACCGCTATTGCCTGAGGGTCCCTTGACCTGGCGCAATATCTGTCTAGTTTTTTGTTCAGGCGGGACGCCATCATGTCCACCTTTGGTTTTTCCCAACGGTTTACAATCATGTGGAAGACTTCCCGATGAAGTCCCCACTCTCCCGGGTGGAGGTCATGCCTGCTGAGGAAGTCTGCTTCCCAGTTTTCCACTCCCGGAATGAACACTGCTGAGAGTGTTATCACATGATTTCTCGCCCAGCGAAGAATCCTTGTAGTTTCTGCCATTTCCCTCCTGCTTCTTGTGCCGCCCTGTCTGTTTACGTGGGCGACTGCCGTGATGTTGTCCCACTGGATCAATACCGGCTGACCTTGAAGCAGAGGTCTTGCTAAGCTTAGAGCATTGTAAATTGCCCTTAGCTCCAGTATATTTATGTGGAGAGAAGTCTCCAGACTTGATCACACTCTCTGGAAAAAAAATTTTTCTTGTGTGACTGCTCCCCAGCCACTCAGGCTGGCATCCGTGGTCACCAGGACCCAGTCCTGAATGCCGAATCTGCGGCCCTTTCATAGATGAGCACTCTGCAGCCACCGCAGAAGAAACACCCTTGTCCTTGGAGACAGGGTTATCCGCTGATGCATCTGAAGATGCGATCCGGACCATTTTTCCAGCAGATCCCACGGAAAGGTTCTTGCGTGAAATCTACCGAATGGGATCTTTTGTAAGAAACCACCATTTTTCACAGGATCCTTGTGCAATGATGCACTGATACTTTTCCTGGTTTTAGGAGGTTCCTGACTAGCTCGGATAACTCCCTGGCTTTCTTCTCCGGGAGAAAACATCCTTTTCTGGACTGTGTCCAGAATCATCCCTAGGAACAGTAGACGTGTCGTCGGAAAAAACTGCGATTTTGGAATATTTAGAATCCACTCGTGCTGTCGTAGAACTACTTAAGATAGTGCTACTCCGACCTCCAACTGTTCTCTGGACCTTGCCCTTATCAGGAAAGCGTCCATATTTCTTTTAAGAAGAATCATCATTTCGGCCATTACCTTGGTAAAGACCCGGGGTGCCGTGGACAATCCAAACGGCAGCGTCTGAACTGATAGTGACAGTTCTGTACCACGAACCTGAGGTACCCTTGGTGAGAAGGCAAATTTGGACATGTAGGTAAGCGTCCCTGATATCCAGTGACACCATATCGTCCCCTTCTTCCTGGTTCGCTATCACTACTCTGAGTGACTCCATCTTGATTTGAACGCTTGTATGTAAGTGTTCAAATATTTCAGATCTCACCGAGCCGTCTGGCTTCAGTACCACAATATAGTGTGGAATAATACCCCTTCCCTTGTTGTAGAAGGGGTACTTTGATTATCACCTGCTGGGAATACAGCCTGTGAATTGTTCCCAATACTGCCTCCCTCCGGAGGGAGACGTTGGTAAAGCAGACTTCAGGAACTTGTGAGGGGGAGACGTCTCGAATTTCCAATGTACACCTGGGATACTACGTGTAGGATCCAGGAGTCCACTTGTGAGTGAGCCCCCTGCGTGCTGAAACTCTTGAGATGACCCCCTACCGCACCTGAGTCCGCTTGTACGGCCCCAGCGTCATGCTGCGGACTTGGCAGAAGCTGTGGAGGGCTTCTGTTCCTGGGAATGGGCTGCCTGCTGCAGTCTTCTTCCCTTTCCTCTACCCCTGGGCAGATATGACTGGCCCTTTTGCCCGCCTGCCCTTATGGGGACGAAAGGACTGAGACTGAAAAGACTGTGTCCTTTTCTGCTGAGATGTGACTTGGGGTAACAAAAGGTGGATTTTTCAGCTGTTGCCATGGCCACCAGGTCCGATGGACCGCCCCTTTATACGGCAATACTTCCATGTGCCGTCTGGAATCTGCATCACCTGACCACTGTCGTGTCTTCGTCTGGCAGATATGGACATCACATTTACTCTTGATGCCAGAATGCAAATATCCCTCTGCGCATCTCGCATATATAGAAATGCATCTATAGTCAATAATGTCAAGGGTATCAATATTTTCAGTCAGGAAATCCGACCAAGCCCCCTCAGCTCTGCACATCCAGGCTGAGGCGATTGCTGGTCGTAGTATAACACCAGTATGTGTGTATATACTTTTAGGATATTTTTCAGCTTCCTATCAGCTGGCTCCTTGAGGGCTGCCGTATCTGGAGACGGTAACGCCCCTTGTTTTTATAAGCGTGTGAGCGCCTTATCCACCCTAAGGTGCGTTTCCCAACTCGCCCTAACTTCTGGCGGGAAAGGGTATACCGCCAATAATTTTCTATCGGAGGAAACCCACGTATCATCACACACTTCATTTAATTTATCTGATTCAGCAAAACTACAAGTAGTTTATTCACACCCTACATAATACCCTTATTTGTGGTACTTGTAGTATCAGAAATATGTAACACCTCCTTCATTGCCCTTAACATGAAACGTGTGGCCCTAAAGGAAAATACGTTTGTTTCTTCACCGTCGACACTGGAGTCAGTGTCCGTGTCTGTGTCGACCGACTGAGGTAAATGGGCGTTTTTACAAGCCCCTGACGGTGTCTGAGACGCCTGGACAGGTACTAATTTGTTTGCCGGCCGTCTCATGTCGTCAACCGACCTTGCAGCGTGTTGACATTATCACGTAATTCCTAAATAAGCCATCCATTCCAGTGTCGACTCCCTAGAGAGTGACATCACCAATACAGGCAATTTGCTCCGCCTCCTCACCAACATCGTCCTCCTACATGTCGACACACACGTACCGACACACATCACACACACAGGGAATGCTCTGATAGAGGACAGGACCCCACTAGCCCTTTGGGGAGACAGAGGGAGAGTTTGCCAGCACACACCAAAAACGCTATAATTATACAGGGACAACCCCTTATACAAGTGTTTTCCCTTATAGCATTTTTATATATGTAATCATATCGCCAAATAAGTGCCCCCCCTCTCTGTTTTAACCCTGTTTCTGTAGTGCAGTGCAGGGGAGAGCCTGGGAGCCTTCCTCACAGCAGAGCCGAGCAGGAAAATGGCGCCGTGTGCTGAGGAGAATAGGCCCCGCCCCCTTTTCGGCGGGCTCTTCTCCCGGAGTTTGTGAGATCTGGCAGGGGTTAAATACATCCATATAGCCTCAAGGGCTATATGTGATGTATTTTAGCCATATAAAGGTATTATACATTGCTGCCCAGGGCGCCCCCCCCAGCGCCCTGCACCCTCAGTGACAGTTGGTGACTGTTGGTGAAGTGTGCTGACAACAATGGCGCACAGCTGCAGTGCTGTGCGCTACCTTATGAAGACTGAAAGTCTTCTGCCGCCTGTTTCTGGACCTCTTCAACTTCGGCATCTGCAAGGGGGGTCGGCGGCACGGCTCCGGGACCGGACTCCATGGCTGTGCCTGTGTTCGATCCCTCTGGAGCTAATGGTGTCCAGTAGCCTAAGAAGCAAATCCATCCTGCACGCAGGTGAGTTTACTTCTCTCCCCTAAGTCCCTCGTAGCAGTGAGCCTGTTGCCAGCAGGACTCACTGAAAATAAAAAACCTAACAAACTTTTATTCTAAGCAGCTCAGGAGAGCCACCTAGATTGCACCCTTCTCGTCGGGCACAAAAATCTAACTGAGGCTTGGAGGAGGGTCATAGGGGGAGGAGCCAGTGCACACCACCTGATCCTAAAGCTTTTATTATTGTGCCCTGTCTCCTGCGGAGCCGCTATATCCCCATGGTCCTTACGGAGTCCCAGCATCCACTAGGACGTCAGAGAAATTTAGAATGGGTCTCACCGAACCGTCTGGTTTCGGTACCACAAACATTGTGGAATAGTAACCCCGTCCCTGTTGAAGGAGGGGGACTTTGATTATCACCTGCTGGAGGTACAGCTTGTGAATTGCCGCCAGTACTACCTCCCTGTCCTTGGGAGTAGCTGGCAAGGCTGATTTGAGGTAACGGCGAGGGGGAGACGTCTCGAACTCCAGCTTGTATCCCTGAGATACCACTTGTAGAACCCAGAGATCCACCTGTGAGCGAACCCACTGGTCGCTGAAGTTCCGGAGACGGGCCCCCACCGCACCTGGCTCCACCTGTGGAGCCCCAGCGTCATGCGGTGGACTTAGTGGAAGCAGGGGAGGATTTTTGTTCCTGGGAACTGGCTGTCTGGTGCAGCTTTTTCCCTCTACCCCTGCCTCTGGGCAGAAAGGACGCGCCTCTGACCCGCTTGCCTTTCTGAGGCCGAAAGGACTGTACTTGATAATACGGTGCTTTCTTAGGCTGTGAGGGAACCCGAGGTAAAAAAGTCGACTTCCCAGCTGTCGCTGTGGATACGAGGTCCGAGAGACCGTCCCCAAACAATTCCTCACCCTTGTAAGGCAAAACCTCCATGTGCCTTTTAGAATCAGCATCACCTGTCCACTGCAGAGTCCATAATACTCTCCTGGCAGAAATGGACATTGCATTAATTCTAGATGCCAGCCGGCAAATGTCCCTCTGTGCATCCCTCATATATAAGACTACGTCTTTAATATGCTCTATGGTTAGCAAAATAGTGTCCCTGTCAAGGGAATCAATGTTATCAGACAGGGAATCAGACCATGCTGCTGCAGCACTACACATCCATGCTGAAGCAATAGCAGGTCTCAGTATAGTACCTGAGTGTGTATACACAGACTTCAGGATAGCCTCCTGCTTTCTATCTGCAGGCTCCTTTAAGGCGGCCGTATCCTGAGACGGCAGTGCCACCTTTTTTGATAAGCGTGTGAGCGCCTTGTCCACCCCAGGGGATGTCTCCCAGCGTAACCTATCCGTTGGCGGGTAAGGGTACGCCATTAGTAACCGCTTAGAAATCACTAATTTCTTATCTGGGGAACCCCACGCTTCTTCACACAATTCATTTAACTCATCAGATGGGGGAAAAGTCACTGGCTGCTTTTTCTCCCCAAACATAATACCCTTTTTTGTGGTAACCGGGTTAATGTCAGAAATGTGCAACACATTTTTCATTGCCGTAATCATGCATCGGATGGCCCTTGTGGATTGTACATTTGTCTCATCCTCGTCGACACTGGAGTCAGACTTCGTGTCGACATCTGTGTCTGCCATCTGAGGTAGCGGGCGTTTTTGAGCCCCTGATGGCCTCTGAGATGCCTGGGCAGGCGCGGGCTGAGATGCCGGCTGTCCCAAAGCTGCGTCATCGAACCTTTTATGCAAGGAGTTGACACTGTCGATTAATACCTTCCACATATCCATCCACTCTGGTGTCGGCCCCGCAGGGGGCGACATCACACTTATCGGCACCTGCTCCGCCTCCACGTAAGCGTCCTCATCAAACATGTCGACACAGCCGTACAGACACACCGCACACACACACAGGGAATGCTCTGACTGAGGACAGGACCCCACAAAGTCCTTTGGGGAGACAGAGAGAGAGTATGCCAGCACACACCAGAGCGCTATATAACAGAGGGATTTACACTATACACAAAGTGAATTTTCCCCCAATAGCTGCTTATATCACAATTTTGCGCCTAAATTTATGTGCCCCCCCTCTCTTTTTTACCCTTTCCATAGTGTATACTGCAGGGGAGAGCCTGGGGAGCGTCCTTCCAGCGGAGCTGTGAAGAGAAAATGGCGCTGGCTGTGCTGAGGAAGATAGCCCCGCCCCTTCAGCGGCGGGCTTCTCCCGCTTTTTTAATAATAATTATGGCGGGGGATTAGGCACATATACAGTTTAGAATTGTATTATGTGCATTTTGCCACTTAAGGTATACTAATTGCAGCCCAGGGCGCCTCCCCCCAGCGCCCTGCACCCATCAGTGACCGGAGCGTGTGGTGTGCTGTGGGAGCAATGGCGCACAGCTGCAGTGCTGTGCGCTACCTTATTGAAGACCGGAGTCTTCAGCCGCCGATTTTCTCCGGAATCTTCCGACTTCTAGCTCTGCAAGGGGGACGGCGGCGCGGGAACGGACGATCGAGGTCGGGCCCTGTGTTCGATCCCTCTGGAGCTAATGGTGTCCAGTAGCCTTAGAAGCACAAGCTAGCTGCAAGCAGGTAGGTTTGCTTCTCTCCCCTAAGTCCCACGTAGCAGTGAGTCTGTTGCCAGCAGATCTCACTGAAAATAAAAAAACCTAACAAATACTTTCTTTTTAGTGAACTCAGGAGAGTCCACTAAGTGCATCCAGCTCTGGCCAGGCACAGATTCTAACTGAGGTCTGGAGGAGGGGCATAGAGGGAGGGGGCATAGAGGGAGGAGCCAGTGCACACCAGATGTAGTACCTAATCTTTCTTTAAAGAGTGCCCAGTCTCCTGCGGAGCCCGTCTATTCCCCATGGTCCTTACGGAGTACTCAGCATCCACTAGGACGTCAGAGAAAGGATTTTGATACCTACCGGTAAATCCTATTTTCTCATACGTCCTAGAGGATGCTGGGGACGACATCAAGACCATGGGGTTTATACCAAAGCTCCAGTACGGGCGGGAGAGTGCAGATGACTCTGCAGCACCGATTGACCAAACTTAAGGTCCTCATCGGCCAAGGTGTCAAACTTGTAGAACTTAGCGAATGTGTTTGACCCCGACCAGGTAGCTGTTCGGCAAAGTTGTAATGCTGAGACCCCCCCGGGGCAGCCGCCCAGGATGAGCCCACCTTCCTAGTGGAGTGGGCCTTTACAGATGTCGGTAACGGCAATCCAGCTGTAGTATGAGCTTGCTGAATCGTATTTCTGATCCAACGTGCAATAGTCTGCTTAGAAGCAGGACACCCAATGTTGTTGTGAGCATACAGGACAAACAGGGCCTCTGTTTTCCATATTGGCTCTGTTCTAGCAACATATATTTTTAAAGCCCTAACCACCTCTAGAGACTTTGACTCAGCGAAAGTGTCAAACACTACTGGCACTACAATAGGTTGGTTTATGTGGAAAGACGAAACCACCTTTGTAAGAAAATGTGGACGCGTTCTCAACTCTGCCCTATCTTCATGGAAGATCAGGTAAGGGCTCTTGTGAGACAACGCCCCCAATTCAGACACCCGTCTTGCCGATGCCAAGGCCAAAAGCATCACCACTTTCCAAGTGAGAAACTTCAACTCTATCTTTTGTAGAGGCTCAAACCAATCCGATTGAAGGAACTGCAACACCACGTTAAGGTCCCAAGGTGCCACTGGAGGCACGAATGGAGGCTGGATGTGCAGAACCCCTTTCACGAAGGTCTGAACATCTGGAAGAGAGGCCAATTGTTTTTGGAAGAACACTGACAAGGCCGAAATCTGGACCTTGATTGATCCCAATCGGAGGCCTGCTTCCACACCAGCCTGTAGAAAATGGAGGAAACGTCCTAAGTGAAACTCTTCCATAGGAGCTTTCTTGGATTCACACCAAGACACATTTTCTCCAAGTACGGTGGTAATGTTTCGACGTTACTCCTTTCCTGGCCTGAATAAGAGTGGGGATGACTTCCTTGGGAATACCCTTTCGGGCTAGGATCCGGCGCTCAACAGCCATACCGTCAAACGTAGCCACAGTAAGTCTTGATACACGCACGGCCCCTGCTGCAGCAGGTCCTCGCGAGGAGGAAACGGCCGAGGATCTTCTACGAGCAACTGCTGAAGATCCGGGTACCAAGCCCTCCTTGGCCAGTCTGGGGCAATGAAGATTGCTCGAACCCTTGTTCTTTTTAGGATCCTGAGTACTTTTGGGATCAGCGGAAGTGGAGGGAAGACATATACTGACGGGAAGAACCACTGGGTCACTAGCGCATCCACCACTATTGCTTGAGGGTCTCTCGACCTGGAACAATATCTCTGAAGCTTCTTGTTGAGACGAGATGCCATCATGTCTATTTGAGGAACTCCCCAAAGACTTGTCACCTTTGCAAAGACTTCTTGGTGGAGGCCCCACTCTCCCGGATGGAGATAGTTTCTGCTGAGGAAGTCTGCTTCCCAGTTGTCTACTCCCGGAATGAATATTGCCGACAGAGCTTTTAGATGTTTTTCTGCCCAGAGAAGGATTCTTGTCACCTCTGCCATTGCCGCTCTGTTTTTGTTCCGCCCTGCCTGTTTATGTACGCAACTGCTGTTACATTGTCCGACTGGATCTGCACGGGACGGTCTTGAAGAAGATGTACCTGCTTGTTGAAGGCCGTTGTAAATGGCTCTCAGCTCCAGCACGTTTATGTGCAGGCAGGCTTCCTGATGTGACCAACGTCCTTGGAAGTTTTCTCCTTGAGTGACTGCTCCCCAGCCTCGGAGACTTGCATCCGTGGTTACCAGGACCCAGTCCTGAATTCCGAACCTGCGTCCTTCCAGTAGGTGAGAGCTGTGCAGCCACCACAGGAGCGAATCCCTGGTTTTTGATGACAGGATTATCTTCCGGTGCATGTGTAGGTGTGACCCCGACCACTTGTCCAACAGGTCCCACTGGAATATTCTGGCATGGAACCTGCCAAACTGTATGGCCTCGTAGGCCGCCACCATCTTCCCCAACAACCGAATGCACTGATGGATCGACAGAGGATGGTTTCAGTATCTGTTTTACCATTTTCTGTATTTCCAAAGCCTTTCCCGCCGGCAGAAATACTTTCTGAACTTCTGTGTCCAGAATCATCCCAAGGAAAGACAGCCTTGTCGTTGGTTCCAACTGTGACTTTGGATAATTTATGATCCAACCGTGTTGTTGGAGTATTGACAGAGAGAGTGAAATATTTTGTATCAACTGCTCCCTGGATCTCACCTTTATCAGGAGATCGTCCAGATAAGGTATTATATTGACTATTTGCGGTTGAAGGAGGACCATCATCTCCGCCATCACCTTGGTGAATACCCTTGGCGCTGTGGAGAGGCCGAAAGGTAACGTCTGGAATTGGTAATGGCAATCCTGAACCGCGAATCTCAGATAAGCCTGGTGAGGAGGATAAATGGGAACATGCAGGTAAGCATGCTTTATGTCTACAGACACCATGTAGTCCCCCTCCTCCAGACTGGAAATCACTGATCTCAGTGATTCCATCTTGAACCTGAACCGTTTTAAATAGAAATTCAGATCTTTTAGGTTTAGGATCGGTCTGACCGAGCCGTCAGGCTTCGGAACTACAAAGAGGCTTGAATAAAACCCCTCCCCTTGTTGTGACAACGGTACCAGGACTATGACCTGGTCCTGACATAACTTTTGGATTGCCGCTGTTACTGCTTCTCTCTCTGGCGGAGAAGCTGGCACGGTCGATTTGAAAAATCGGCATGGGGGAATGTCTTGAAACTCCAGCTTGTATCTCTGGAATACTATTTGCAATACCCAGGGATCCAGGCCAGACAGAATCCAACCTTGGCTGAACAGTTTGAGACGTGCCCCCACCAGAGCGGCCTCCCGCAAGGGAGCCCCAGTGTCATGCTGAAGACTTGGCAGAAGTAGGGGTAGACTTCTGCTCTTGGGAACCAGAAGCCGCTGCGGACTTCTTTCCATTTCCCTTACCTGTAAAGAAGGGGGAACCTCTCGCTTTTTTGTATTTATTAGGCCGAAAGGACTGCATGTGTGGGTGATATGTCTTTTTGCCGGTGCAGAGGGCAAAAACGTTGACTTACCTGCGGTAGCCGCCGAGACTAATGCATCCAGGCCATCGCCAAATAAGGCCTCACCTTTGTACGGGAGAGCCTCCATGTTTCTTTTGGAATCTGCATCCGTGTTCCACTGGCGAATCCACAACGGCCGCCGAGCAGATATTGTATGGTAGCGGCTTGTGAACTCAAGAGTCCAATATCCTTCATTGCTTCCTGCATGTAGGAGGCAGCATCCTTGAAATTCCCTAACTTAAGGAGTATCTAATCTTTATCAATCGTGTCTATTTCTGATGACACGCTTTCTGAAGATTTTTCAATAGCGCGACTCACCCACGCGCAGGCAATAGTGGGCCTGAGGGGTGTACCATTGGTTACATAAATGGATTTCAATGTAATTTCCATTTTACTGTCTGCCGGCTCTTTTAGTGAAGCCGTGCCAGGTGCAGGGAGAATTACCTTCTTTGTCAACCTGGACAGAGCACTGTCTAACACAGGGGGTGATACCCTTTCCCAGCAGAGGACAGAAAAACATGGGAAAGCTATCTGAATCCTCTTGGGAATACGAAATTTCTTTTCAGGATTCATCCACATCCCTTCAAAAAGAGTATTTAGCTCATGAGAAGGTGGGAAAGTGACTTTGAATTTCTTTTCCTTACAAAAATATGTCTTCTCCTGAGGTACAGGAGTGGCTTCTGCAATTTCCAGCACCTTCCTTATAGCCACAATCATATATTGTATATTTTTTGCCAATTTATGATCTATTTCCCTGGAGTCACTATTGTCGACACAAGAATCAGTGTCTGTGTCGGTATCAGTATTCACAACATTTGCAAATGGTCTCTTATGTGACCCAGAGGGGCCGCCTGCAGAAGGAAGAACAGAGTCCTGAAAAATCACATCTTCCACAGATTTTCTCCAGCATGCAGCATTAGATTCAGAGTTATCTAATCTCCTGTTAATCAGATGCATACTGTCACGTATCTTTCACCCATGCAGGCTCTTGGTGTGCCGGCAGCGCCACCACATCACAACTCTGTGTCCCTAAAATGGTTTCCTCCGGGGAGGAACTCCCTGCCTCAGACATGCCTCACACTTGTACAGCACTCACAGAAACACTGGGACTTATTTGGGGACAGACCCACAGTAAAATCTGTCAGAGGGACACAGTATAGGAGCAGCCAGTTCACAACCCCAGCGCCTGTATTTAATGTCTGTGAACAGAGAATGCCCACTGACATGCAGCGCTCTTTACACAGTAAAGCACCCAAATCGCTTTGTGCCCCCTTATTTACACCCTGAATACGCTCCGCCCTTTTTACATCAGAGACTGTTTGTAATATTTATACTGGCGGGGGTAGGGCTGTGCCTGGGCATCTTATGCCTCCTATTAGCCAGTTTATAGAAGTATTTTTCTGCCCAGGGCTCACTCGTTCGCCGCCCCCCCCCCCCCCCCCCCCGCGCCCCCAGCACCCTGCAGTGCCTGTGGGCAGCAATGGCAAGCTGCGCCCCCGCCAGCAGCGCCATACCTCAGCCGTCACTTACTTGATTGAAGTTCAATCATCTTCTACTCACCTGTCTTCTGACTTCTGGCTCAGTGAGGGGGGTGACGGCGTGTTGTGGGAGTGAGCATCTAGACACGGCTAGCGTTCAGTACCCTTCAGGAGCTAATGGTGTCCTGTCAGCCAGAAGCAGAGTCATGAAACTCTTTAGGAAGTTGGTTCTGCTTCTGCCCCCTCAGTCCCACGAAGCAGGGAGTCTGTTGCCAGCAGTTCTCCCTGAAAATAAAAAAACCTAACCTAAATCTTTTCAGAGAAACTCAGTAGAGCTCCTCAGAGTGCATCCAGTCTGCCTGGGCACATTTCTACAACTGAGGTCTGGAGGAGGGGCATAGAGGGAGGAGTCAGTTCACACCCAATGAAAAGTCTTTAGAGTGCCCATGTCTCCTGCGGATCCCGTCTATACCCCATGGTCTTGATGTCGTCCCCAGCATCCTCTAGGACGTATGAGAAAAGACAGTAGTCCTATACAGAGTTAAATCTATACAAGATCTCCCTCTAACTATGTATTGTACTGCTGGATACCCCATCAGTAGAAATTACAGTGTGAGCAATAAAGAACCAAAAGTTTAAAATAAACTAACTCCAGATCATATGAAAGAGCTGTGCTATACTTGCTGTTTCTGCTGATCCCCGCCTGTACTAACAGGGTGAGACTCTGGGCTCCCTTGTGTAATGTGATGAGTGCAGCGCAGCATCCCCAGCTGATCTCTCAGGCAGTGAGAAGATGGCGCCTGTAGCTCAGTCCCGCCCACACCGAGTGACGCTGCTGGGTGGGAGAACAGGGCAAGAATAAGTCGTCTCGCGTCCCACCGCGGTCCTCCCTTCAGCAAACGGACCTCCGTACAAGGCCCTTCAGCGAAGTGACTACCGCGGCTGCACTGAAAGACGCGGCTCCTATGAAACGAGCGGCAAAAGCGGGACTGAACCGCTCCGGCCGCTCTGAGAAGGGGGAGGGGGAAGTACACAAGCGCCGCACATACAATTAGAAACACAATACATGCAATAACAGCCCAACACTGCCCAGGCAGGTTGTGGCTGTCTTACCAGTACAGTGCCTCCTTGGAAATCCATCCTGAATAAAGTAAGCCCCAGTGACTAACAGTATGGCGGCTTCTTAGAGGCCCTGCAGAATGGGAAAACACATAGCTAACCCCACTCCTAGTATACTTGTCTCCTGTAAACAGGCACACAAAAGGAAAATCAAAACAAAAGAAACCTAACTAAAATCTATACTGAAGAAAATCTGTGCCTGTACTCATCAGGCACAAAACTAAAACTGAGGTGATCTGCTAGTCAGGCTGGAGATAGGAGGGGTTAGAGGGGGGAGGAGTTAGCTTCTATAGATTCTGTGCCAAACTCCCTTCCCACACACTCTAACCCATCAGTAAGTGCGCAGCATCCCCCAGATGGACGAAAGAGAAAAAGGTACCCTTTGTCAGAGATGGAAAAATAAGAATAGGAGTATTCCAATTCCTAATTAGAATGCATTTAGCAGATGCAAGGATAGGAATCAAGCTTTTTGCAGCATTTGGGATGTGTGTGCAAGTGCATGTTTGTGTCAGGGGTAGCACGGGAGAAAGATACATGGAACTATCAGGATCAGAACTTGAGTGTAGGCCAACTTATTTAGCCATGGAGGCTGCCGGAATGGTTGCATAAATTACATTTGCCAGGGTTTGACAGCAAATCTGACAATTTCTGTGAGAGACAACAGGGAGTGTCTGCATGATTTGCTGGAGCCCCATAAATGTAATAGGTGAAATTTGTTGACCCAGGAGATCTTAGCTGCATTAAGAAGCCACAATTCATTTTATATCTGGATGGTCTCTCCCTCCCCTGAAAATGGTTTGGGAATATTCTTGGATACCTAAGGGAAAACGTAACAGCCTGCGACTTACAGGCATCGGTAAGATTATGGTGAGCTGCCATGATGTTTTTAAATGGCAATCATTTAAAAAGGCAAAACAAACTGGTTTAGACTTTTAAATGATTGCCAATTTAAAACATTGGGCAGACTAGCCAGAATCTCAACAATGCCTGCAAGTCGCAAGCCGTTACATTTCATCAAGTGGATGATTTTAAATTTCAGAACAATATCCAAAATTACTTTTTTTTACTGTCACTACAAATTATATTATGTAGCTAAAGAACATGAATAATAAGATTTTAAACCTACCGGTAAATCTTTTTCTCCTAGTCCGTAGAGGATGCTGGGTACTTCGTAAAGACCATGGGGATAGACGGGCTCCGCAGGAGACATGGGCACTAAAAAGAACTTGAGATATGGGTGTGCACTGGCTCCTCCCTCTATGCCCCTCCTCCAGACCTGTTAGAGAAACTGTGCCCAGAGGAGACGGACAGTACGAGGAAAGGATTTTGGTAATCCAAGGGCAAGATTCATGCCAGCCCACACCATCCACACCGTACAACTTGGAACATACGAACCAGTTAACAGTATGAAAACAAAACAGCATCAGTCAAAGACTGATCAAAACCGTAACATAACCCTTATGTAAGCAATAACTGTATACAAGTTATGCAGAAATATGTCCGCACTGGGACGGGCGCCCAGCATCCTCTACGGACTAGGAGAAAAAGATTTACCGGTAGGTTTAAAATAAGATTTTACTTACCGATAAATCTATTTCTCGGAGTCCGTAGTGGATGCTGGGGTTCCTGAAAGGACCATGGGGAATAGCGGCTCCGCAGGAGACAGGGCACAAAAAGTAAAGCTTTTTCCGATCAGGTGGTGTGCACTGGCTCCTCCCCCTATGACCCTCCTCCAGACTCCAGTTAGGTACTGTGCCCGGACGAGCGTACACAATAAGGGAGGATTTTGAATCCCGGGTAAGACTCATACCAGCCACACCAATCACACCGTACAACCTGTGATCTAAACCCAGTTAACAGTATGATAACAGCGGAGCCTCTGAAAGATGGCTTCCTTCAACAATAACCCGAATTAGTTAACAATAACTATGTACAATTTATGCAGATAATCCGCACTTGGGATGGGCGCCCAGCATCCACTACGGACTCCGAGAAATAGATTTATCGGTAAGTAAAATCTTATTTTCTCTATCGTCCTAGTGGATGCTGGGGTTCCTGAAAGGACCATGGGGATTATACCAAAGCTCCCAAACGGGCGGGAGAGTGCGGATGACTCTGCAGCACCGAATGAGAGAACTCCAGGTCCTCCTTAGCCAGAGTATCAAATTTGTAAAATTTTACAAACGTGTTCTCCCCTGACCACGTAGCTGCTCGGCAAAGTTGTAATGCCGAGACCCCTCGGGCAGCCGCCCAAGATGAGCCCACCTTCCTTGTGGAGTGGGCCTTTACAGATTTAGGCTGTGGCAGGCCTGCCACAGAATGTGCAAGTTGGATTGTGCTACAGATCCAACGAGCAATCGTCTGCTTAGACGCCGGAGCACCCATCTTGTTGGGTGCATACAATATAAACAACGAGTCAGATTTTCTGACTCCAGCTGTCCTTGCAATATATATTTTTAATGCTCTGACAACGTCCAGTAACTTGGAGTCCTCCAAGTCACTTGTAGCCGCAGGCACTACAATAGGCTGGTTCAGATGAAATGCTGACACCACCTTAGGGAGAAAATGCGGACGAGTCCGCAGTTCTGCCCTGTCCGAATGGAAAATCAGATATGGGCTTTTGTAAGATAAAGCTGCCAATTCTGACACTCTCCTGGCAGAAGCCAGGGCTAGAAGCATGGTCACTTTCCATGTGAGATATTTCAAATCCACCTTTTTTAGTGGTTCAAACCAATGAGATTTTAGGAAATCCAAAACCACATCGAGATCCCACGGTGCCACTGGAGGCACCACAGGAGGCTGTATATGCAGCACTCCCTTAACAAAGGTCTGGACTTCAGGGACTGAAGCCAATTCTTTTTGAAAGAAAATCGACAGGGCCGAAATTTGAACCTTAATAGATCCCAATTTGAGACCCATTGACAATCCTGATTGCAGGAAATGTAGGAATCGACCCAGTTGAAATTCCTCCGTCGGAGCACTCCGATCTTCGCACCACGCAACATATTTTCGCCAAATTCGGTGATAATGTTGCACGGTTACTTCCTTCCTTGCTTTAATGAAAGTAGGAATGACTTCTTCCGGCATGCCTTTTTCCTTTAGGATCCGGCGTTCAACCGCCATGCCGTCAAACGCAGCCGCGGTAAGTCTTGAAACAGACAGGGACCCTGCTGAAGCAAGTCCCTCCTTAGAGGTAGAGGCCACGGATCTTCCGTGATCCTCTCTTGAAGTTCCGGGTACCAAGTCCTTCTTGGCCAATCCGGAACCACTAGTATCGTTCTTACGCCTCTTTGCCGTATAATTCTCAATACTTTTGGTATGAGAGGCAGAGGAGGAAACACATACACCGACTGGTACACCCAAGGCGTTACCAGCGCGTCCACAGCTATTGCCTGCGGATCTCTTGACCTGGCGCAATACCTGTCCAGTTTTTTGTTGAGGCGAGACGCCATCATGTCCACCATTGGTCTTTCCCAACGGGTTACCAGCATGTGGAAGACTTCTGGATGAAGTCCCCACTCTCCCGGGTGAAGATCGTGTCTGCTGAGGAAGTCTGCTTCCCAGTTGTCCACTCCCGGGATGAACACTGCTGACAGTGCTATCACATGATTCTCTGCCCAGCGAAGAATCCTTGCAGCTTCTGCCATTGCACTCCTGCTTCTTGTGCCGCCCTGTCTGTTCACATGGGCGACTGCCGTGATGTTGTCCGACTGGATCAACACCGGTTTTCCCTGAAGCAGAGGTTCTGCCTGGCTTAGAGCATTGTATATTGCTCTTAGTTCCAGAATGTTTATGTGAAGAGACGTTTCCAGGCTCGTCCATACTCCCTGGAAGTTTCTTCCTTGTGTGACTGCTCCCCAGCCTCTCAGGCTGGCGTCCGTGGTCACCAGGATCCAATCCTGTATGCCGAATCTGCGGCCCTCCAATAGATGAGCACTCTGCAACCACCACAGAAGAGACACCCTTGTCCTTGGAGACAGGGTTATCCGCAGGTGCATCTGAAGATGCGACCCTGACCATTTGTTCAACAGATCCCTTTGGAAAATTCTTGCGTGGAATCTGCCGAATGGAATTGCTTCGTAAGAAGCCACCATTTTTCCCAGGACTCTTGTGCATTGATGTACAGACACCTTTCCTGGTTTTAGGAGGTTCCTGACAAGCTCGGATAACTCCTTGGCTTTTTCCTCCGGGAGAAAAACCTTTTTCTGAACCGTGTCCAGAATCATCCCTAGGAACAGCAGACGAGTTGTCGGCATTAACTGGGATTTTGGAATATTCAGAATCCACCCGTGCTGTTTTAGCACTTCCTGAGACAGTGCTAATCCCATCTCTAGCTGTTCTCTGGACCTCGCCCTTATTAGGAGATCGTCCAAGTATGGGATAATTAATACGCCTTTTCTTCGAAGAAGAATCATCATCTCGGCCATTACCTTTGTAAAGATCCGAGGTGCCGTGGACAATCCGAACGGCAGCGTCTGAAACTGATAGTGACAGTTTTGTACAACGAACCTGAGGTACCCCTGGTGTGAGGGGTAAATTGGAACGTGGAGATACGCATCCTTGATGTCCAAGGATACCATAAAGTCCCCCTCTTCCAGGTTCGCTATCACTGCTCTGAGTGACTCCATTTTGAACTTGAACTTCTTTATGTACAGGTTCAAGGACTTCAGATTTAGAATAGGCCTTACCGAGCCATCCGGCTTCGGTACCACAAAAAGAGTGGAATAATACCCCTTCCCTTGTTGCAGAAGAGGTACCTTGACTATCACCTGCTGAGAGTACAGCTTGTGAATGGCTTCCAACACCGTCTCCCTTTCGGAGGGGGACGTTGGTAAAGCAGACTTCAGGAAACGGCGAGGTGGATCTGTCTCTAATTCCAACCTGTATCCCTGAGATATTATCTGCAGGATCCAGGGATCTACTTGCGAGTGAGCCCACTGCGCGCTGTAATTTTTGAGACGACCCCCCACGGTCCCCGAGTCCGCTTGAGAAGCCCCAGCGTCATGCTGAGGCTTTTGTAGAAGCCGGGGAGGGCTTCTGATCCTGGGAAGGAGCTGCGTGTTGCTGTCTCTTCCCTCGACCTTTGCCTCGTGGCAGATATGAATAGCCCTTTGCTCTCTTATTTTTAAAGGAACGAAAGGGCTGCGGTTGAAAAGTCGGTGCCTTTTTCTGTTGGGGAGTGACTTGAGGTAGAAAGGTGGATTTCCCGGCTGTAGCCGTGGCCACCAAATCTGATAGACCGACTCCAAATAACTCCTCCCCTTTATACGGCAAAACTTCCATATGCCGTTTTGAATCCGCATCGCCTGTCCACTGTCGCGTCCATAAAGCTCTTCTGGCCGAAATGGACATAGCACTTACCCGTGATGCCAGTGTGCATATATCCCTCTGTGCATCACGCATATAAAGAAATGCATCCTTTATTTGTTCTAACGACAGTAAAATATTGTCCCTGTCCAGGGTATCAATATTTTCAATCAGGGATTCTGACCAAACTACCCCCGCACTGCCCATCCAGGCAGTCGCTACAGCTGGTCGTAGTATAACACCTGCATGTGTGTATATACTTTTTTGGATATTTTCCATCCTCCTATCTGATGGATCTTTAAGTGCGGCCGTCTCAGGAGAGGGTAACGCCACTTGTTTAGATAAGCGTGTTAGCGCCTTGTCCACCCTAGGAGGTGTTTCCCAGCGCTCCCTAACCTCTGGCGGGAAAGGGTATAATGCCAATAATTTCTTTGAAATTATCAGCTTTTTATCAGGGGCAACCCACGCTTCATTACACACGTCATTTAGTTCTTCTGATTCAGGAAAAACTATAGGTAGTTTTTTCATACCCCACATAATACCCTGTTTAGTGGTACCTGTAGTATCAGCTAAATGTAACGCCTCCTTCATTGCCAAAATCATATAACGTGTGGCCCTACTGGAAAATACGGTTGATTCGTCACCGTCACCACTGGAGTCATCGCCTGTGTCTGGGTCTGTGTCGACCGACTGAGGCAAAGGGCGTTTCACAGCCCCTGACGGTGTTTGAGTCGCCTGGACAGGCACTAATTGATTGTCCGGCCGTCTCATGTCGTCAAACGACTGCTTTAGCGTGTTGACACTATCCCGTAGTTCCATAAATAAAGGCATCCATTCTGGTGTCGACTCCCTAGGGCAGTGTTTCCCGACCTCGGTCCTCAAGGCACACCAACAGTCCTGGTTTTAGTGATAACCAGGCTTGAACACAGGTGACTTAATTAGTACCTCAGTTATTTTGATTTAACCATCTGTGCTGCAGCCTGGACATCACTAAAACCTGCACTGTTGGTGTGCCTTGAGGACCGCGGTTGGGAATGCCTGCCCTAGGGGGTGACATCCTCATATTTGGCAATTGCTCCGCCTCCACACCAATATCGTCCTCATACATGTCGACACACACGTACCGACACACAGCAGACACACAGGGAATGCTCCTAACGAAGACAGGACCCACTAGCCCTTTGGGGAGACAGAGGGAGAGTTTGCCAGCACACACCAAAAGCGCTATATATATATCAGGGATAGCCTTATAATAAGTGCTCCCTTATAGCTGCTTTGTTATATCAAAATATCGCCATAAATGTGCCCCCCCCTCTCTGTTTTACCCTGTTTCTGTAGTGCAGTGCAGGGGAGAGACTTGGGAGCCGTCCTGACCAGCGGAGCTGTGAGAGGAAATGGCGCCGTGTGCTGAGGAGATAGGCCCCGCCCCTTTTCCGGCGGGCTCGTCTCCCGCTATTTAGAAAAATTAGGCAGGGGTTAAATATCTCCATATAGCCTCTAGGGCTATATGTGAGGTATTTTTAGCCTTTATAGGTATTCATTTGCCTCCCAGGGCGCCCCCCTCCCAGCGCCCTGCACCCTCAGTGACTGCCGTGTGAAGTGTGCTGAGAGGAAAATGGCGCACAGCTGCAGTGCTGTGCGCTACCTTTAGAAGACTGCAGGAGTCTTCAGCCGCCGATTCTGGACCTCTTCTGATTTCAGCATCTGCAAGGGGGCCGGCGGCGTGGCTCCGGTGACCATCCAGGCTGTACCTGTGATCGTCCCTCTGGAGCTTGATGTCCAGTAGCCAAGAAACCAATCCATCCTGCACGCAGGTGAGTTGACTCCTTCTCCCCTCAGTCCCTCGCTGCAGTGATCCTGTTGCCAGCAGGAATCACTGTAAAATAAAAAACCTAGCTAAACTTTCTCTAAGCAGCTCTTTAGGAGAGCCACCTAGATTGCACCCTTCTCGGCCGGGCACAAAAATCTAACTGGAGTCTGGAGGAGGGTCATAGGGGGAGGAGCCAGTGCACACCACCTGATCGGAAAAAGCTTTACTTTTTGTGCCCTGTCTCCTGCGGAGCCGCTATTCCCCATGGTCCTTTCAGGAACCCCAGCATCCACTAGGACGATAGAGAAAATCTTTTCTTCTCTTATGTCCTAGAGGATGCTGGGGACTCCGTAAGGACCATGGGGATTATACCAAAGCTCCAAAACGGGCGTGAGAGTGCGGATGACTCTGCAGCACCGAAAGGGCAAACATGAGGTCCTCATCAGCCAGGGTATCAAACTTCAAACAAACAGTAGCAGCGCTAATTGAATTACTAACACATGAAGGATTGAGTAATAAAACTTTCTATTTAATAAAATGGCAATCTGTAGCCACAATTAGACAACACATATACACAGCTCATAAACTAAATAATTAAAATGGGTCTCAACTTTTAATTGCCTCTGGTAAGCAGTCCGTTCCTATTTGGTGAACTGGATAAGCAGATGAAATGACTTAAGTGTGAAAAGAAGACTGACTGCGCAGTCTAAACATCCAACTTTACCAATGCCGCTAGAGGTGAAGTCCCTTGGAAATCTTTGATGTATATAAACGTCCAAACGGGTTCCTCAATATTTTGCGGTGTCCTTCTCCTTAAGGTGGTAAGTTGTTTGGTGTTGGAGATTATTTCCACAATCTGTCTGCAACAGTAAACGTCCAGTTCTGGTCCGGATATGAGCAATATAAAGTGGCAGATGATGACCCAAAAGATTCCCGACGCGTTTCGCTGTAAGCACTACAGCTTTTTCAAAGGATATCTCTATACTGAGCTGGTCTTATATTTATACCAATGGTAATGACCAAACAATCTACACCTGTACACTCAATCCTTCCAATATGTAAATAAGGTGTTCAAAACATATACAATTTACAATAATTATACTCTATTTATAATTCTAGGACAGACTCACATGATTAAAATCTATTATTTTTATTAAATCTTACATAATTTTAGAGTTCAAAGTATCTTGTTCTAAATACTTCCGGGTAAAAACGTCATGTGACATATAATTCATAACAATAAATAAATAGCCAGTTGTATTGTTATGAATTATTTATTGTTATGAATTATATGTCACATGACGTTTTTACCCGGAAGTATTTAGAACAAGATACTTTGAACTCTAAAATTATGTAAGATTTAAGAAAAATAATAGATTTTAATCATGCGAGTCTGTCCTAGAATTATAAATAGAGTATAATTATTGTAAATTGTATATGTTTTGAACACCTTATTTACATATTGGAAGGATTGAGTGTACAGGTGTAGATTGTTTGGTCATTACCATTGGTATAAATATAAGACCAGCTCAGTATAGAGATATCCTTTGAAAAAGCTGTAGTGCTTACAGCGAAACACGTCCGGAATCTTTTGGGTCATCATCTGCCACTTTATATTGCTCATATCCGGACCAGAACTGGACGTTTACTGTTGCAGACAGATTGTGGAAATAATCTCCAACACCAAACAACTTACCACCTTAAGGAGAAGGACACCGCAAAATATTGAGGAACCCGTTTGGACGTTTATATACATCAAAGATTTCCAAGGGACTTCACCTCTAGCGGCATTGGTAAAGTTGGATGTTTGACTGCGCAGTCTAGTCTTCTTTTCACACTTAAGTCATTTCATCTGCTTATCCAGTTCACCAAATAGGAACGGACTGCTTACCAGAGGCAATTAAAAGTTGAGACCCATTTTAATTATTTAGTTTATGAGCTGTGTATATGTGTTGTCTAATTGTGGCTACAGATTGCCATTTTATTAAATAGAAAGTTTTATTACTCAATCCTTTATGTGTTAGTAATTCAATTAGCGCTGCTACTGTTTGTTTGTGTTTTGTTATATTTTGGGTGTGACTACCCCATTAAAATTAGCAGCAGCATTAGAGGTGCGGCAACCTTCAGCGCCCGATCTTTTACCTATTGGTATACATCTTCTTAGGGTATCAAACTTGTAGAATTTCGCAAAGGTGTTTGAACCCGACAAAGTCGCTGCTCGGCACAGCTGTAAAGCCGAGACACCTCGGGCAGCCGCCCAAGAAGAGCCCACCTTCCTAGTGGAATGGGCCTTTACCGAATTTGTTAACGGCAATCCAGCCGTAGAATGAGCTTGCTGAATCGTATTACAGATCCAGCGAGCAATAGTCTGCTTAGAAGCAGGAGCGCCAACCTTGTTGGCTGCATACAGGACAAACAGTGACTCTGATTTCCTAACCCGAGCCGTTCTGGCTACATAAATGTTCAATGCCCTGACCACATCAAGGGACTCCGAATCCTCCAAGTCCCACGTAGCCACAGGCACCACAATAGGTTGGTTCATATGGAAAGAGGAAACCACCTTAGGCAAAAATTGAGGACGAGTCCGCAACTCAGCTCTATCCACATGGAAGATCAGATAGGGGCTTTTGTGAGACAAAGCCGCTAACTCAGATACTCTCCTAGCAGATGCCAAGGCCAACAACATGACCACCTTCCAAGTGAGATACTTTAATTCCACCGTTTGAAGCGGCTCAAACCAGTGAGACTTAAGGAACCGTAACACCACGTTAAGGTCCCATGGTGCCACTGGAGGCACAAAAGGAGGCTGGATATGCAGCACTCCCTTCACAAAAGTCTGGACTTCTGGGAGAGAAGCCAATTCCTTCTGAAGGAAAATGGATAGGGCCGAAATCTGAACTTTAATGGAGCCTAATTTTAGGCCCAAATTCACTCCAGTCTGGAGGAAGTGAAGAAAACGGCCCAGATGGAATTGTTCCGGAGGAGCATTCTTGGACTCACACCAAGACACATACTTCCTCCAAATACGGTGATGTTTCGCCGTCACCTCCTTCCTAGCCTTTATCAGAGTAGGAATGACCTCATCTGGAATGCCCTTTTCAGCTAGGATCCGGCGTTCAACCGCCAAGCCGTCAAACGCAGCCGCGGTAAGTCTTGGAATAGACAGGGCCCCTGTTGCAACAGGTCCTCTCTGAGAGTAAGAGGCCACGGATCTTCTGTGAGCATTTCCTGCAGATCTGGATACCAGGCCCTTTGAGGCCAATCTGGAACAATGAGAATTGTCTGTACTCCTCTACGTCTTCCGATTCTCAATATCTTTGAAATGAGAGGAAGAGGAGGGAACACAGACCAACTGGAACACCCACGGTGTCACCAGGGCGTCTACAGCTATCGCCTGAGGGTCCCTTGATCTGGCGCAATATCTCGGAAGCTTTTTGTTGAGGCGTGACGCCATCATGTCTATTTGAGGCAACCCCCACTGACTTGTAATCTCTGCAAAGACTTCCAGATGAAGTCCCCACTCTCCGGGATGTAGATCGTGTCTGCTGAGGAAGTCTGCTTCCCAGTTGTCCACTCCCGGAATGAAGACTGCTGTCAGAACACTTACATGATTTTCCGCCCAGCGAAGAATCCTGGTGGCTTCTGCCATTGCCACTCTGCTCTTTGTTCCACCTTGGTGGTTTACATGAGCCACTGCGGTAATGTTGTCTGACTGAATCAGAACCGGTAGGTCGCGAAGCAAATTCTCCGCTTGACGAAGGCCGTTGTATATGGCCCTTAATTCCAGTACGTTGATGTGTTTCTTCCCTGTGTGACTGCTCCCCATCCTCGGAGGCTCGCGTCCGTGGTTACCAGAACCCAGTCCTGAATGCCGAACCTGCGACCCTCTAGAAGGTGAGCACTCTGCAACCACCACAGGAGAGATACCCTGGCCCTTGGGGACAGGCTGATCATCTGATGTATATGTAGATGTGACCCGAACCACTTGTACAGAAGGTCCCACTGAAAGGTCCTCGCATGGAACCTGCCGAATGGAATGGCCTCGTAAGACGCCACCATCTTTCCCAGAACTCGAGTGCATTGATGGACCGACACCCTTTTCGGCTTCGACAGGTCCCTGACTAAGCTCTGGAGTTCCTGGGCCTTTTCCATAGGGAGAAAAACCCTTTTCTGTTCTGTATCCAGAATCATGCCTAAGAAAGGCAAACTGTTCGTTGGAACCAACTGTTACTTTGGTAGATTGAGAATCCAGCCGTGCTGCTGCAACACCCTCAGGGAGAGTGATACACTGTTCAGCAACTGTTCTCTTGATCTCGCTTTTATTAGGAGATCGTCCAAGTACGGGATAACTGTGACTCCCTGCCTGCGCAGGAGCACCATCATTTCCGCCATTACCTTGGTGAAAACCCTTGGGGCCGTGGAAAGCCCAAACGGCAACGTCTGAAATTGGTAATGACAATCCTGTACAGCAAATCTCAGGAACGCCTGATGAGGAGGATATATGGGGACATGAAGGTATGCATCCTTTATGTCCAGGGACACCATATAATCCCCCCCCCTCCAGGCTGGCGATGAACGCTCTGAGCGATTCCATCTTGAACTTGAACCTTTTTAAGTACAGGTTTAAGGATTTTAAATTCAGAATGGGTCTGACAGAACCGTCCGGTTTCGGGACCACAAACAGGGTTGAGTAATACCCCATCCCCTGCTGAAGCAGGGGAACTTTGACCACCACTTGTTGAAGAGACAATTTTTGAATCGCATGTAAAACTACCTCCCTCTCTGGGGAAGAAGCCGGTAGGGTCGATTTGAAAAACCGGCGAGGAGGCACCTCTTCGAATTCCAGCCTGTAATCCTGGGAAACAAATGTCTATTGCCCAGGGATCCACCTCAGTGGAGCCCCAGCGTCATGCGGTGGATTTTGTAGAAGCCGGGGAGGACTTCTGCTCCTGGAAACTAGCTGTAGTTGGCAGCTTTTTCCCCTTGCCCTTACCTCTGGCAAGAAAGGAAGATCCCCGTACTCTCTTGGATTTATGCGACCGAAAGGACTGCATCTGATAATGTGGCGTTTTCTTAGGCTGTGAGGAAACAGAAGGCAAAAAATAGGATTTTGGTACTTACCAGGTAAATCCTTTTCTTTGAATCCATAGGGGGCACTGGAGTACTCTTGGGATATGGACGGGCTTCCGTAGGAACAGCACTGAATATTTAAATTTAGAACACTCCACCCCTCCATATCCCCGAGTACTTCTCAGTGTTTTTTACTGAGCCGAAACAGGAACTATAGAGAGGTTGACAATGGAGTATTACATATAACATAATGGACAATAACGAAGTTGACACATAACGTTACTGACAACTAAACAGTTGACACCATAACCAGCACTTGTAATTTGAACCAGTCGGTGAAAGTGTGTTACCATAAGATCCTCAGAACTAACCACAACTAGGTAAAACTGCTCTGGGTGGGCGTCCAGTGCCCCCTATGGATTCAAAGAAAAGGATTTACCTGGTAAGTACCAAAATCCTATTTTCTTTATCATCCACTAGGGGTCACTGGAGTACTCTTGGGACGTACCAAAGCTTCCCCCGTGGGCGGGAGAGCTGTTTGGCACTTGTAACACTAGGCGGCCAAAGCTAGATGCTGATGCCGGAAACGTATCAAACTTGTAAAAGCGCACAAACGTGTGCACTGAAGACCATGTAGCCGCACGGCAAAGCTGCGTCGTAGAAGCCCCCCGACCAGCTGCCCATGAAGTTCCCACAGAACGTGTGGAATGAGCGGTTACTGACGTAGGCGGTTGTAACCTAGCATGAAGGTAAGCCTGACGTATGGTCAGTTTTATCCATCTGGATAAAGTTTGTTTAGATGCTGGCCAACCTATCTTGGCAGCATCATAGAGAACAAATAACGTATCCGTCTTACGAACTGAAGACGTTCGGGATACATAAACGCGTAATGCGCGTACCACATCCAGAGTTCCAGAATGTGCTTTCAACACAGGAACTACTATTGGTTGATTTATGTGAAAAGATGACACTACCTTTGGTAAGAAGGCGGGATTCGTCCGAAGTTCCGCTCTGTCATCATGAAACACCAAATACGGTGCCTTGCATGACAAGGCACCCAAATCCGAAACACGCCTTGCCGAAGCTAAGGCTAGGAGAAAAATTGTTTTCCAAGTGAGAAACTTTATATCCACTTGCTGTAAGGGTTCAAAATATGAAGACTGTAAGAACTCTAAAACCAGATTCAAGTCCCATGGCGCTGTAGGTGGAATGAATGGAGGCTGTACTCTGAGTACACCTTGGAGAAAAGTGCGTATAGACGGCAATAGAGCCAATCGTTTATGAAAGTAAATTGACAAAGCAGATACCTGCACCTTTAGTGTAGATAAACGCAATCCTCCATCTAACCCTGTTTGTAGAAACAACAAAAGGCGGCATAACTTGAAAGATGATGTCGGGAATTTCCGAGCTTCACACCAACCTATATAGGCACGCCATATTCTGTAATAATGAGCTGCCGTAACCAGCTTCCTAGCTCGTAACATGGTTGGTATAACTGAATCTGGGATACCCTCTCTTTTTAAGAGGGCGGTCTCAACAGCCACCCCGTCAAACGCAGCCGCGCTAAATCGGGGTAAAGGAACGGACCCTGTTGTAACAGGTCTGGACGTAGCGGGAGCGGCCAAGGATCGTCTGCGAGTAATCCTCGGAGATCCGAGTACCAAGCTCTCCGAGGCCAATGAGGCGCCACTAGTATGACTGTGACCGACTCTTGATTCGTTTTAGCACCAGAGGGAGCAACGGAAACGGTGGAAACAGATACACAAGACTGTACGGCCACTCGACCGTGAGAGCATCCACCGCCACTGCCTTTGGATCTCTTGTTCTGGACACATACTGGAATGTCTGGTGATTGTGTCGAGACGCCATCAGGTCCACCTGAGGATAACCCCATCGCTGAACCAACATGTGAAACACTTCTGGATTTAATGCCCATTCGCCTGGATGAAAATCCCGACGACTGAGATAATCCGCTTCCCAGTTGTCCACTCCCGGAATGAACACGGCCGACAATATCACCTGGTGGCATTCCGCCCAATTGAGGATTCGAGCTACTTCCCGCATTGCCATGCGGCTTCTCGTTCCTCCTTGTTTGTTGATGTATGCGACCGCCGTCGCATTGTCCGACTGCACTTGGACAGGCTGAGAGCGAAGCATGTGCACAGCTTGTCGTAGCGCATTGTAAATTGCGCGGAGTTCTAGAACATTTATAGACAATTTCTCGTGATCCGCCCAGAGACCCTGGAGCTGACAATTTTGAATTACCGCTCCCCAACCTCTGAGACTGGCGTCCGTAGTTAGAATTATCCAATTCCAACCTCCGAACCGTCTTCCTGCGGTTAAATTGTGTTCCTTGAGCCACCAGAGCAGAGATACTCTTGCTGTTGGCGACAACCTCACCCTGTGGTGAATCTGCAGATGCGAGCCCGACCACTGGGCAAGCACATTCAGCTGAAATGGACGAGAGTGAAATCTTCCGAACTGAAGCGCCTCGAAAGCTGCCACCATTGTGCCTAAGAGGCGAATGCACAAGTGTACCGACACTGTGCGTGGCTTGAGCACTAATTGTACTAGATGGCGTAGCATTTGTACTTTCTGCTGTGGTAGGTAAATTCTTTGATTGACCGTATCGAGAATCATACCTAGGAACTGAAGGCGTTGAGACGGAATTGGATGTGATTTCTTGAAGTTGACAATCCAACCGTGGTGAACCAGTACATTGTATGTTAGCAGCGCATGTTGGAGAAGTATCTGTTGAGACGGAGCTTTGATGAGCAGATCGTCTAAATACGGAACTATTGTCACTCCCAGGGATCTGAGGTGAGCTATCATCACAGACATCACTTTGGTGAATACCCGAGGTGCTGAGGACAGGCCAAACGGTAGAGCCTGAAACTGGTAATGGTTTTGGCGTATTGCAAACCGTAAGAATTTCTGATGAGGCTGCCAAATTGGAATGTGTAAGTACGCATCCTTGAGGTCTAGCGCAATCATAAATTCCTTTGGCTCTAAACCCGCAATCACCGAACGTAGAGACTCCATCTTGAATCTGTAGTAAGTTACGTACTGATTGAGCCCCTTTAAGTTCAATATTGGTCTGACTGAGCCATCCGGCTTCGGTACCACAAACAGACTTGAATAATAACCCTGACCCTGTTGGTGTACAGGGACCGGAATCAACACTGCCGAATCCAGTAGGGACTGAATGGCAATTTGCAAAACCGTCCTCTTGTCGTCCGACAGAGGCAATCCTGTCTTGAAAAACAGCAGAGGCGGAAGACAGTCGAACTCTATTTTGTAACCTTTTAACACTAAATTGCGGATCCAGCCATCCGCGGATGTGTGGAACCACGCCACATGGAACGTCTGAAGGCGTGCTCCCACAATTGGAGAACCGAGATGGGCTGGTAGGCCGTCATGCCACTGGCTTGTCGGTAACCTTAGCGTCTTGGCGAGTTGTGTTGGTTTGTTGGAAACCACGTCCGCGACCACGTCTAGCAGGCGTGGCTGATTCTCTGCCACGTCCTCGAAAGGGCTGAGGTCTAAAGGATTTGAACGAAGGTCCAGCGTACCTTCTTCTTGGAACCGGTGGAGGCAATGGTAAGAAAACAGACTTACCTCCCGTAGCCTCCGCAATCCATGCGTCCAATTCTGGACCAAACAACTTCTTGCCATCGTAAGGCAACGCCTCTATACTTCGTTTGACCTCTGCCTCCGCATGATAAGTACGCAGGTAGAGTGCTCTTCGTGCCGTAACTAGCGACGATGAAATACGAGAAGTGAGCTGACAGACGTCAGTAGACGCTGTACAGAGATACTGTACAGCCTCAATCATTTGATTTACAAGAATTATCAGGTTTTCGTCATGTAAAGCAGATTTGAGTTCTGTAAGCCATATTATGAGCGCCTTAGTGACCCAAATGCCAACCAATCCAGGTCTTAGCATCACACCTGCTGCTACATACATGGATTTTAGCATATTTTCTATCTTGCGATCTGAAGGATCTTTAAGCGTAGTAGCTGCTGGCACTGGTATGGTTAATTTCTTGGTAAGCTTGGACACTGACGAATCAACTATTGGTGGATTCTCCCATGTACACGTTACCGAGTCTGGAAACGGATAACTAGACTTAAATCTGCGAGGTATAGAAAACCGTTTATCTGGATTCTGTCGTGTTTCTACTAACATCTGATTTAGAGAATCCGACAGAGGAAAACTTATTGGCGTCTTCCGTCGTTTCGTAAATACGACCTGATCATTTGTGAGAGGCTCCTCAGTTTCAGGAAACCTCAGAGACTGACGTACCGCTCTGATGAGATCATCAATGCCGGAACTGTTAACCTCCTCGCCATCTGACTCCACTTCGCCCTCCTCACACTCATCTCGTTCCGTGAGGTCTGGCATGGAATCGTCAGAATGCAACATAGCAGACACTGGAAAATCATAAGACATATGAAATTTATCCCGTTTACCCAAAATGGATTTGGACCTTACGCAAGGCTGAGACGCCTCCGGTAGTTCTGGCGGTCTCACCCTAGACTCAGATCTTACCGTTTCCCGCTCCTGACGAGCGGCGGTCAATTCTGATTGTAACCTATCCAGTACATTTACTAACATACCCCACGGAGGGTCCGGTGAGGAAATTGGTTGTAAAACAGGAGCAGAAATGGTATTCTGAACCGAATTCACAAAACATACTGTACATGTGGTAGATCCATCCGGTAATACACTGTTACAGACTTTGCAATTATGCTTTTTAGTTTTTGCTGGTGCCTTACTCATTATGGCGACAGACAATACAATACACAAAAAACAGACACCTGCACGACTCAGTAAAATAGCAGTAAGGTGTCTCTGTATATATATCTGGCCAAGTGCAGTACACGTGGCCAGTACTATGAAATGTGATCCCAAATTCCCACTAACACCCCTGCGCCTCCGGTGGAGTAGAGATGTAGTACTGGAACGTTCTGGAATCACAGAGGAAGACACAGGAAACATGGTTAAAATGGCCCCCCATGCTTATACATATAATCACTGCAGTTTCATGCTGATATTATAACCAGCCTGTGTAATCATGATAAAACCTCCTCCCTGGCAGTATAAACATCTTATATAGTTATATGCTATACTACCAACAGCCTGTTTCTGCTGTTCTTTCTCCCACCCCCTCGCATCTGCCCCATAGCGTGCAGTGCGGGTAGCGGGCACCCCGGTACCTGGGAGCGCGTGTTAGCGCTATGAGACCCGGCAGCAGCGGTCAAGCGACGGGCGGAAATGCAGTACAAGCGGCAGGCGGACCCGTTGTTTCCCCCTGCAAGACGCGCCGGACCAGCGGGGAAGCCGACTTCAGAGACGCGGGAGCAGTGTCTGAAGCGGCGGGCGTAAGCGGGGCTATGTTACCCGGCGGCCGGAGCAACTGCGGCGGGCGGCAGACACTTCCCCACACCTCGGGGCGGCAGCGGAAGCTGACCGCCCCGTTCTCTCCCCTCACATACCTTTATAGAAACGTCTGTGAAGAGGCTCCGACGGGGCTTCTTAGTAAGCGCCGGCCAGCCTGCAGGAAATGCTGTGTGGGCTGTGAGGGAGCTCTTTCAGAGAGGCCCGACACGCCCCTGCTGCTATCAGCAGCTGCACTATCCCTGACCCTGCCTTTTGGAAGGGGGAAAGGGATGTGTAAAATAGAAAAAATAAAAATAAAAAGAAAATTCTTCAATATTAATCGTGACTTAAGTCACCTAGCTGTTGCTACGTTGAGCACAGAAAAAACACTGAGAAGTACTCGGGGATATGGAGGGGTGGAGTGTTCTAAATTTAAATATTCAGTGCTGTTCCTACGGAAGCCCGTCCATATCCCAAGAGTACTCCAGTGACCCCTAGTGGATGATAAAGAAAAGTTGATTTACCTGCAGTAGCTGTGGAAACCAGGTCCGTGAGACCTTCCCCAAACAATTCCTTACCCTTGAAAGGCAAAACCTCCATATGCCTCTTCGAGTCGGCATCACCCGTCCATTGTCGGGTCCATAGGGCTCGCCTAGCAGAAATCGCCATAGCGTTGGCTCTGGAACCCAGTAGGCCCACGTCTCTCTGAGCATCCCTCATATATAGGACAGCATCCTTAATGTGACCCAGGGTCAATAAAATGGTTTCCTTATCCAGCGTATCAATATCAGCAGATAAGGTATCTGTCCACGCTGCTACAAACCCAAGCCGACGCTATCGCCGGTCTGAGTAATGTACCAGTATGTGTGTAAATTGACTTCATGGTAGTCTCCTGCCTGCGATCAGCAGGATCCTTGAGGGTTGCGGTATATTGAGATGGCAGCGCTACCTTTTTGGATAAGCGTGTCAACGCTTTGTCCACCCTTGGGGAGGATTCCCACCGTATCCTGTCCTTAGCCGGGAAAGGATACGCCATAAGAATCCTTTTGGTAATCTGCAGTTTCCCAAGCCCTTTCAAACAACTCATTTAGCTCATGTGAAGGGGGAAAAGTAACCTCAGGTTTCTTTTCTTTAAACATGTGGACCCTCGTGTCCGGTACAGAGGCGTCATCTGTGATATGCAACACATCTTTTATTGCAATAATCATATAATTAATACTTTTAGCCAATTTTGGCTGCAACTTCGCATCATCGTAGTCGACACTGGAGTCAGAATCCGTGTCTACTACTTGGGATAGTGGGCGCTTTTGAGACCCAGAAGGTCCCTGCGACATAGTGAAAGGCAGGGCTTGACTCCCTGTACATTCCCTGGACCCTGCTTTGTCCAACCTTTTGTGTAATAAATTCACATTTGCATTTAAAACATTCCACATATCCACCCAGTCAGGTGTCGGCGTTGCCGACGGAGACACCACACTCATTTGCTCCACCTCCTCCCTAGAAGAGCCTTCCGCTTCAGACATGCCGACACACGCGTACCGACACCCGACACTCAGGAAAATCTCTAATCTGGAGACAGTTCCCCAACAAGGCCCTTTGGAGAGACAGAGCGAGAGTATGCCAGCACACACCCAGCGCCAATGACCTTGGAAAAAATTCCCAGATAGATGTAGCGCTTTTATTATATATATTCACTGCGCCAAATTATGTGCCCCCCCCCCTTCTTTAAAACCCTCTGTCACCATGTTCAGCAGGGGAGAGTCCGGGGAGCCAGCTTCTCAGCGGTGTGCGGTGGAGAAAATGGCGCTGGTGAGTGCTGAGGGATCAAGCTCCGCCCCCTCAGCGGCGGGCTTCGGTCCCGCTCGATTTCTTTAAAAACTGGCGGGGGATTTCCTATATACAGCCTGTGTGTGTGTGTGTGTGTGTGTGTGTGTGTGTGTGTGTGTGTGTGTGTGTGTGTGTGTGTGTGTGTGTGTGTGTGTATATATATATATATATATATATATATATATATATATATATATATATATATATATATATATATATATCAGTCCTAGAGGTTTAAAATTGCTGCCCAGGGTGCCCGCCCTGCACCCATCAGTGCCTGCCATGTGTCTGAAGTCTTCTATCTTCTCATACTCACCCGGCTTCTATCTTCCGGCTCTGTAAGGAGGACGGCGGCGCGGCTCCGGGACGAACTGTGAGGGGAGACCTGCGTTCCGACTCCCTCTGGAGCTAATGGTGTCCAGTAGCCTAAGAAGCAGAGCCTAGCATTTAAGTAGGTCTGCTTCTCTCTCCTCAGTCCCACGATGCAGGGAGCCTGTTGCCAGCAGGGCTCCCTGAAAATAAAAAAAACCTAACTAAATTTTTTCTTTCAGAGAAACTCAGGAGAGCTCCCTGTAATACACCCAGTCTCCTCTGGGCACAGTATCAAACTGAGGTCTGGAGGAGGGGCATAGAGGGAGGAGCCAGTGCACACCCATATCTAAAGTTCTTTTAGTGCCCATGTCTCCTGCAGAGCCCGTCTATCCCCATGGTCCTTACGGAGTCCCCAGCATCCTCTAGGACGTAAGAGAAAAGCTGTTTATGGTATCTCGCTTTTTAGCTAGGATTTCTAGGAAGAGGCATAAACACTATAGCACACAACATGCATTATACTGGAGGAAAATGAGCATTAGCAGCAGTGATCGCATTAAAGTAGACTTAGTAGACACGGCCACTAGCAGTTCTAGGATTTAAACCCACTTACCGCACATTCTGAGTGGGGTTCCACCGCTCGGAAGGAAGTTCTCCACTCTGAGGGTCATCTACTGGGGGATGCAAGATGGAAATACATACATCTCCATTCTGTAAGAAACACAAAGTTCACTCGAAAATGCAGTAATTCGGGGTTCAAGTAATTAGTATTTTTATCTCATCTACTGAAATGCAAAATAGAGTTCATTTAATTTACTAAGAGTAATTACTCAATAGGCAAACACAATATCAGTATAAAACAAAGAATATATGAATATAATATGACAAATGACCTTGGTGCAGATACAACTGAAAGTATAGTAAAATGACTAGGTAGTGTAAACAGAACAATGAAGTTTATTATAGGTCAACATTTCTGTCAACACTAGAGAACGTTTATCAAAACATTAACCCTGCAGTAAAAGTTTTTGTTTTTTTTACAAACTTGTGCGTACAGCTGGGCCAGTATGATAACTACATAGTGTTAGGGCAATGAAGTGAGCAGCAGGCAAGCAGAAAGGGAGGTGCTGTAAGATAGTGAACAGCAATGATGATGAGACGTACAGTGAAAGTAGCGGATACAGGAGAGAGCGGAAAAGGAGAACACAGAAGGCTGGAGAGGAGAGTGACATTTTATACAGCATTGTTGTATATTTTATGCTAGGGTCACTTCAGACTAAGGGGGTAATTCAGAGTTGATCGCAGCAGCAAATTTGTTAGCAGTCGGGCAAAACCACGTGCACTGCAGGGGGGGCAGATATAACGTGCAGAGAGTTAGATTTGGGTGGGTTATTTTATTTCTGTGCAGGGTAAATACTGGCTGCTTTATTTCTACACTGCAATTTAGATTTCAGTTTGAACACACCCCTCCCAAATCCAACTCTCTCTGCACGTTATATCTGCCCCCCCTGCAGTGCACATGGTTTTGCCCAACTGCTAACAAATTTGCTGCTGCGATCAACTCGGAATTAGGCCTTAAACCCCCCAGCTGTCACACCCTCTGATCTTACTGGCCCGATCCTCAGTTATTTTCACTGCTTGCGGGTCTCCACATGAATAGCATTGGACCCGTTCCTGGGAGAAGAGACCACTCAAGCAACCCATGGCTAATTCAATCTCCTCCATAAAGCGTAATAACATTACACATTATGTACGTCATAAAAAGATAGTAAGCCTAAAGTTATTTTTCATGCGATTAACGTAATTAGCTTTATGTTATTTTAGACTTAAGCAGAGCTTTAAACACACACACACACACACACACACACACACACACACACACACCAAGAGGGTTTTCAAATGAAATGAAAATACATGGGGAAGAGCAGTATAAAGGCTTCTAAAGAGTAATAAAATGGAGAAATTGCCCTAAGCAACTTCCAGCTAGAATTTATCTGGTACATTCTGTAAAATGATAGGTAGAACCAGTTGGATCTCTAAAGGCAACTTCTCCCCTATGGTCTGAAAAATATAACCATGTCATATAGTTATGGTAAAAAAAAAAAAAAAAAAAAAGTATCATTGCCTTCCATTAAGGGCACTTTGTAAAACAAAAACAGCATGCACACTTACCTCATAAATGTTTGGGTGCCACATTTTTGTCAGGAACCGGAATGCTGGAGGAGAATATGGATAATCTACTGGGAACTTTAGGCGAGCCTGTCACAAAGAAAGCATAATAATAAGTATGCCACATACAGTGATTTTCAACCATTTTTTTTACTCGCGGCACACCGAACAATATTTTAAAATTGCCAAGGCACACCATAAGTTCCCCACAGAAAAAAACCACCAAAACACACACATTGGCCTACACAGAAAAAAAACAATCACATTGCTCCCCACATAAATCATGTTGCTCAATACATAAATCCTATTGCTCCCCACATAAATCAATTACATTGCTCCCCACATAAATCATGTTGCTCACACATAAATCAATCACATTTCTCCCCACATAACTCCTATTGTTCCCCACTGGAGAAATAAAACAACAAATATTAGCCCCTACCGGTCAGCTGTCCTCCTTCCTGTCCCTCAGTGGCGGGGATTGTTCTTAGTGGAGTGCTGCAAATACTGAGCAGCGGGCGCTCGGGCAGGTGTGGATGTGGGTGTGCAAGGAAAGCTGTGTATGCAGGCAGGAAATGGAAGATGTGTATGCAGGCGGGTGGGCTGGCTGGTGATACGCAGCGGCCGTGACCTATGATATCACACCGCCGCGTCTTCAAGGCATAGGTCACGGCCGGAACACGACTAATCCTCTAATACCCCCCTTTTACACTCGCGGCTCTGGTCATTCCCGGGAATGTGTCCCGGTATATATGCCAGAACACATTCCCGGGAATGACCCTTTTACATTCGCGGCCCGACCCGGCATATTATTAGTTTTAGCGTTCTTTTCCAAAATGAAACATTTTCATATAAGTGGCACAACTGTTTCAGCTATGTAAATACAAAGGTTTATTAGTCCTTCCTTATAGTGTCAGTTGTCCTGAAATGTCACATTGGAGCATAAACGGTTGGTGTGACGGTTAGTGTTACTGCCTCATAGCACTGAAGGTACTTGAACGCTGTTTGAACCTGGGGCAACGTTCTAAAATCCCTTTTACACTGCAACTTGTTCCCAGGTTATTCCTGGGCTGACCCGTTTCACAGTGAACCAGTGCCATCCCTACAAAATATTAGAGGCGGGGATGTGCTAATGGGAAAATGCGATAAAACCTCCGTTTTATCACATTTTCGTATGTACTAACCCCCGTCCGCCACGTTTTCGCCCCTACGGGTATCGCCATCTTTGGATGGTGATAACCTAAAAAAATAAAAAACACTATGGGCTTCTTATCGCCAACCCCCCTCCCTCCCCGGCATACCTTCTTCAAGGAAACCCTGGCCCAGAAGCTAAACTCCTCCTCCCCCTAGCAACCCAGCCGGAGGTCCTTCCGGCTGCAGGGAGGAGGAGGAGGCGCCCATGACAGCCTGCTCCCCGGCAGGTGGAGACCCCCCGCACACCACCTCACAGGTATCGCAGGGGGCCTCAGTCACTGAAAAGTGATGTTAATCGCATAGGTTAGTACATATGCGATCAACATCGCTGCGATGGGCGGAGACGTATGTTAATACATCCCGCCCTGTGTGTCATAAGAAATGGACTGCTCTTCTGCTGGTGGTGGATGTGAACTTTGCTGTAGTGCTTTCAGCTTGTGCTTGATCCCACTGGAAGTCAGGATTTGGGCTATGTTATAGTATACTGTGGCACCCTGGACAGTGACAGATCTGTGTCTGCGGCTCTCCTCCACACCATGTATAGCCAGCAGCTTGCAGACCTCCTAGTCTTTCCATCGATCCGTGCTGTCTGCTCTTTCCTAATATCATCAGCCTGTGTCGTTACCCCCCCAATCAGCAACTTTCAGTGTGACTCGGGTTAAAAATCACGGGTCGTACCATTCATATTACAGGCTACTTAGGTCTAACCCTGCTAGGTGCTAGGGTCAAAGACCCATGACATTAGACCTGGGTAGACCCTATCACACAGAGAACAGAACCGGGTTGACCCAGTTTATCCCAGGTCCAAATCTCTGCAGCATTACCTGTACAGCCCACTCATAATAGGATTTTAATTACCTACCGGTAAATCCTTTTCTCGTAGTCCATAGAGGATGCTGGGGTCCATATTAGTACCATGGGGTATAGATGGGTCCACTAGGAGCCACTGGCACTTTAAGAGTTTGAGAGTGTGCTGGCTCCTCCCTCTATGCCCCTCCTAGCAGACTAAGTATAGGAACTGTGCCCGATGAGACGGACATCTTCAAGACAAGGATTTTACACAGATAGTGGCGAGATTCACACCAGCTCACAGAACAAGGCAAACCAAGCTAACTAGCTTGAAACTCAGCAACAGCTGAAACATTACTTACCCAGTAACAAGGCAGTACTTAACTAAGAAGAAGGTCGTACTGAACCATATAACTACTGCAGGATAACGAAGCGCTGGGCGGGCGCCCAACATCCTCTACGGACTACGAGAAAAGGATTTACGGGTAGGAAATTAAAATCCTATTTTCTCTTACGTCCTAGAGGATGCTGGGGTCCATATTAGTACCATGGGGATGTACCAAAGCTCCCAGAACGGGAGGGAGAGCGTCGAGGCTCCTGCAGAACTGAATGATCAAACTTTAGGTCCTCAGAGGCCAAAGTATCGAACTTGTAGAACTTAGCAAACGTGTTCGACCCAGAAGTAGCCGCTCGGCAAAGCTGTAAAGCCGAGACACCCCGGGCAGCTGCCCAGGAAGAACCCACCTTACAAGTAGAGTGGGCCTTAACAGATCTTGGACACGGCAAGCCTGTCGTAGAATATACATGCTGGATAGTGAACCTGATCCAGCGAGAAATCGTCTGCTTAGAAGCAGGACACCCAATTTTCTTGGGATCATACAGGGCAAACAGAGTCCGATTTTCTGTGACGAGCGGTCCTCTTCACAAAGATCTTCAGAGCCCTTACGACATCCAAGGACTTTGAAATAATTGAGGAGTCAGTAGCAACTGGCACCACAATAGGCTGGTTGATATGAAAAGCCGACACAACCTTAGGAAGAAACGGTTGACGGGTCCGGAGCTCAGTTCTATCTTCGTGGAAGATCAAGTAGGGGCTTTTACAAGACAAAGCCCCCAACTCCGACACACGTCTAGCAGAAGCTAAGGCCAACAAAGTGACACACTTCCATGTGAGAAACTTGACCTCAACCTCCTGTAGAGGCTCAAACCAATCTGATTGGAGGAACTGTAACACCACCTTAAGATCCCAGGGCGGTACAAAGGGAGGCTGGATGTGCAGAACCCCTTTCAAGAAAGTCTGAACCTCAGGGAGGGAAGCCAGCTGTTTCTGGAAGAAAATGGATAGGGGCAAAATCTGGACCTTAACGGATCCCAACTTCAGTCCCATATCCACACTTGCTTGCAGGAAGAGGAGAAACTCCACCGTAGGAAAATTTCTTGGACTCACACCAAGATACATACTTTTTCCAAATGTGATGGCAATGTTGAGATGTTACTCCATTCCTAGCCTGTATCAGGGTAGGAATAACCTTGTTCGGAATGCCCTTCCAAGCTAATATCTGGCGTTCAACCTCCACGCCGTCAAACGTAGCCGCAGTAAGTTGATAAGCAAACTTCCCCTGTTGCAGTAGGTCCTCGCAAAGAGGAAGAGGCCTCGGATCTTCCAGCAGAAGATCCACGTACCAAGCCCTTCTTGGCCAGTCCGGAGCAATGAGGATTGAGTGAACTCTTGTTATCCTTATGAGTTTTTGAACTCTTGGAATGAGTGGAAGTGGAGGAAACACGTACACCGACTGGAACACCAACGGAGACACCAAGGCGTCCACTGCCACGGCTTGCGGGTCCCTTGACCAGTAGCAATACCTCCGAAGCTTCTTGTTGAGACGGGAGGCCATCATGTCTATTTGAGGTACTCCCCAAAAGCTCTGTCACCTCCTTGAACACCTCCGGATGGAGGACCCACTCTCCTGGATGGAGATCGTGTCTGCTGAGGAAGTCCGCTTCCCAGCTGTCTACTCCCGGAATGAAGATTGCTGACAGCGCCATTGCGTGTTTTTCTGCCTAGAGGATGATTCTTGTTACCTCTGACATCGCAGCTCTGCTCTTCGTTCAGCCCTGTCGGTTTATGTAAGCCACCATCGTTACATTGTCCGACTGCACTTGAATGGCTCGATCTCGCACAAGATGAGCCGCTTGGAGAAGACCGCTGTAGACGGCTCTTAGTTCCAGAATGTTTATTGGAAGACTGGATTCTAGGCTTGATCACCTTCCCTGGAAAGTTTCCCCTGAGTGACTGCACCCCAGCCCCAGAGACTTGCATCCGTGGTTAGAAGGGTCCAAGTCCTGAACCCCAAACCTGCGGCCCTACAGAAGGTGAGCTATCTGCAGCCACCAGAGGAGTGAGATCCTGGCTTACATGTGTAGATGAGATCCCGACCACTTGTCCAGGAGATCCAGTTGGAAGGACAGAGCATTAAACCTCCCGTACTGTAGAGCCTCGTAAGAAGCAACCATCTTCCCCAGAAGGCAAATGCACTGATGAACAGATACCCGGGCTGGCTCCAGGACGTCCCGGAGCATTGTTTGAATCACCAACGCTTTCTCCTCTGGCAGAAACACCTTCTGCACTTCCGTGTCGAGGATCATTCTAAGAAAAAAAGACAATCTCCTTGTCTGCTCCAAATGTGATTTTGGAAGGTTCAGGATCCAACCATGTTCTCTGAGCAGATGAGTCATGAGAATAATGGACTGCAACAACATCTCCCTGGACAATGCCTTTATCAGCAGATCGTCCAGATATGGAACCATGTTCACCCCCTGTCTGCGGAGGAGAACCATCATCTCTGCCACTACCTTGGGGAACACCCTCGGTGCTGTGGAGAGGCCAAATGGCAGCGCCTGAAATTGATAGTCACTGAGTAACAGTGCAAATATGAGATAAGCCTGGTGCGGCAGCCAAATCGGGATGTGGAGGTACGCATCCTTGATATCCAGGGATACCAGAAACTCTCCCTCCTCCAGACCTGAGATCACTGCCCTGAGAGACTCAATTTTGAATTTGAATAGCCTTCAGGTAAGGGTTCAGCGATTTCAAGTTCAAAATTAGTCTGACCGAACCATCCGGTTTCAGTACCACGGAAAAGTTTGAATAATAACCCTTGTTTTGCATATGAGGTGGAACTGGAATAATGACCTGTGACTTTTCCAATTTTTGGATGGCTTCCTGTAGGATAGCCCTGTCTGTCAGCTATGATTTGAAGAATCTGTGAGGCAGGAGTTCTTGAAACTCCAGTCTGTACCCCTGGGACACAATATCTGAAACGTCTGAGTCTCGCACCCACCAAACCGTCCTCCAGGCTGTGCGGTCCACCGTCATGCTGAAGATTTTGAGGAACCAGAAGCAGGTTTCTGGTGAGCCTACGGGAGCAGGCTTTTTGGATTTTGCACGACCCCCTCTAAAGAAGGTGGTAGGAGGCTTGGACTTTTTTGCCCTAGCGGTCTGCGATGCAGCTGAAGAAAAAAGGTTTCTGTGTAGGAGGTGTAGCAGAGGGAATGAAAGGTGACTTACCCGCGGTTGACGTGGAAATCCACACATCCAATGCTTTCCCAAATAGAGCGTGACCTGTGTAGGGTAGGCTCTCCACACTTTTCCTGGATTCCGCGTCAGCAGACCATTGGCATAGCCAGAGTCCCCTGCGAGCGGATACCGACATGGAAGATATCCGCGCAGTCAGCGTACCCAGGTCCTTCATGGACTCCACCAAGAACCCCGCAGAATCCTGTATGTTACGTAGAAACAATTCAATGTCACTTCTATCCATTGTACACAAATCCTCTAGTAATGTGCCTGACCACTTTACTATGACTTTAGAAATCCATGCACAGGCAATAGTGGGCCTTAATGCCACTCCTGAAGCAGTATAAATGGATTTGAGCTTGGTGTCAATATTACCATCAGCCGGTTCTTTTAACACGGTAGATCCAGGGACAGGTAAAACCACTTTTTTTTTTTTTGGAGACAGATGCGTCAACTATGGGTGGGTTTTCCCATTTTTTCCTATCCTCAGGGAAGGGAAAAGCAACCAGAACCCTTTTTGGGATCTGGAATTTTTTCTCCGGGTTTTCCCAGGATTTTTCAAATATAGCGTTTAATTTTTTAGACGCAGGGAAGGTTACCGAGACTCTTATTGTCAGTGTAGTAAGCATCCTTATCCTGCTCAGGTGGCGTGTCAGTAATATTTAACACATCTCTAATGGCCTCAATCATGAGCTGCACCCCATTTGCAAGGGATGCCGGCCCCCAGCACATCCCCATCACCGTATGCAGTATCAGAATTGGTATCCGTGTCATCTTGCATAATTTGGGCAAGAGCACGTTTCTGTGGGAACATGCTAGGGGATTTTGCAGGAATAGGAACAGAACCTGACCAAACTGCCATAGATTTCTTTAACACCCGAGTTTCAGTCTCAGTATTTGCTACCCTTGTAGAGATCTGAGAGATCATCCCTTTAATAGAGGTTAACCACTCAAGCATCCGAGACAAGGCATTACATTCCTGTGTACATGGAATGGACTCCTCCTAAGAGGAAACATCCTCTGCAGCATATGACACAGAGTTCCAAAACATGGCTATGGAAGATAACAAACACCCCCACACACACACAGGGAAATGTCAGACACAGCATCCCCCCCCCCCCCAAGTATGCCACAGAGAGACACAGAGATTGGAGCCAACCCAAACACAGCGCTGTTTGAGGTAGAAATAACACAACTACCAGCGCTATCTGTGTACCTTAATAGACTACACAGCCTCCCCCCCCCCCCCCCCCTCTTCTACAACCCCCGTTACCGCACAGGATAGCTGGAGTTGCCTGGAGGGACAGCTCTTCCTGGGGCAGATGTATTAACCTGGAGAAGGCATAAGGAAGTGATACACCAGTGATATGTGCAAGGTGATAAACACACCAGCCAATCAACTCCAATATGTAAATTAACAGTTAGAATCTGATTGGCTGGTGCGTTTATCACCTTGCACATATCACTGGTTTATCACTTCTTTATGCCTTCTCCAGGTTAATAAATATGCCCCCCTGTCGTCTCTGTATCAGGATCCGGAGGCAGGAAAATGTCGCTGAACGTTGGGTCCTCCCTGAAAAGCTCTGCCCCCTGAACATGGCGCTGCTTCCCTCTCTTCAGTTGTTTTATACTGGCCTGCGGTTAGTGCTGGCAGCGTTACAGAGATCCCTGACAGACTTGTAGACCAGTGTAGGGTATCGGCTCTGGCTCAGGGCGCCCCTCACAGCGCCGCACTATGTACCGCCTACCCTGTAGCCGCCATCTTCACACCGGTTCCCCGCTTGCCAGGGGGCCGGTGACTCACTCGCCACCGAACTCTTCTGGTTCTGTAAGGGCGTGGCGGAATGCTGCGGGAGTGAGCGGTTGCCTGGAGCGGCTAACGATCAGCACCCTCAGGAGCTCAGTGTCCTGTCAGCGGAGATAGTGGCTCAGACCCCTCAGGGCAGACACTACTCCCTCTCCCCCCCCCCCCACCACCACCACCTTAGTCCCACGAAGCAGGGAGGCTGTTGCCAGCAGCCTCCCTGTGCCTAAACTAACTTGTAGAAAGAGCTTCCCTAGCTGTGACCGGCTCCTCCAAGCACATTTTCTAAACTGAGTCTGGCAGGAGGGGCATAGAGGGAGGAGCCAGCCCACACTCTCAAACTCTTAAAGTGCCAGTGGTTCCTAGTGGACCCGTCTATACCCTATAGTACTAATGTGGACCCCATCATCCTCTAGGACGTAAGAGAAAACAATATGTACAAGCCGTTTGTGTGTCAGTACAGGTGCCAGGATCTTCCTATATGGCATAAGAGAGTAGATGATGGTGTTATGGTGTGTGGGGCTGAGTGTGTGTGTGCAGAAACAGATTGCTTTGTATACTACAACACAACTAAGGTAAGAAAAGCAGCACAAGGCTCCGCAGCAGCAAGGACACACACAGTGTTACATGATGTTACTGGCATGTTGTGTGAGAACTCCTCCACACATACATATGCCCCGGGTGTCGGGCACACACACAGTGCATAAAGCTGCGCCCCCAGCCACATTGTCGGGGCCCAGCAGAGACTCCCCTTCCCCGCACCCTCGGCCTCAGTACAGCAGCCCCCTCCCCCGTGCCGGACCCATAACCGGCTCCCCATGCTCCCTCTCCTTACCTTGAAATATCCCCCCTCATAGAAGGTGTTGGGGGGGCCGAATATCGCCACCTCCCAGTTGTAGAGATCCCCCTCATCCACCAGGGTGACCCGGAACCCCTCCACTGGCTCCTCCTGCAGCCCCTTCAGCTCCAACAGCAGCGCCTTCTGGGAGCTGGGCACCGGCAGCATCAGCCGGGCCATGGCGCTTCTGCTCCCCGATCTCCTGCTCGGGGTGACGGCCTCAACCGCGCACAGCACGCTGGGATCGCAGCTTTGTTCTCACAGAGAAGAGCGGGGGGCAGGGCGGCGCCTGTGTCAGGACATGTCGCAGGCAGCGTGCGGGAACGACGCGGGCGGACTGAGGGTAACAACAGAACAGAACACAGCGAAGGGAGGTGCGGACTACAGCTCCCAGCAGTATGGGGGCGGAGCTGCGTAACGTGTATGAAGGGGGGGGGCATAATTAAGTGACGTGATGAGGGGGCAGAGTTATGACATGGCAGTGAGCGGGATTGCTGCGATGCAGCGGTCATCGATGATGTACACATGCGCAGTAGAAATACACAGTAGAGGTTTGAGCTGGGGATAGGTCTGGGATGTTAACTGACAGCTGAGCTCAGCATGTCAAGTCAGTGAGGCGGGCAGCAGTCCATCCAGGCACCACATACTGAGGGGTAAATTTACTAAATCTTGTGAAACAGAATTGGTAATGTTGCACCTAGCAACCAATTAGATGTTGTCTAACATTTCTCTACTGCCTTTTAGAAAATTATAGCACCTAAACATAAATGGTTGATGGGCATTCCTACGCTGCAGCTGGGCATGGACGGTGCCCAGTGCTTGGGGTGTACGCGGCAGGTATGGTGATTATCACGGTGCTGAGTATGAGAGACATCAACGGGAGCCGCTGCCAGTGCCGCTCCCATCTCCAGTGTGCGGCTTGCTCTCAGGGACAGATGTACTAAGCACTGGAGAGAGATAAGGTGGAGAGAGATAAAGTACCAGCCAGTCAGCTCCAAACTGTCATTTTTCAAACACAGCCTGTAACATGACAGTTAGGCGCTGGTTGGCTGGTACTTTATCTCCATCCACTTTATCACTCTATTGGTGTCAGGGAAGGCATACTTCATATCAACTAATAAATACCTGATCATTGGTTGATTGGAGGAAATCATAAATGCTAAAACTAGAAACAAGTCGCCCACAAGAAATATACATGTTGCAGGGTTCATATTATTGGGTATACACAGCGCTTCACTTTTTCCACATTGTTACTGCCTTATTCCAAAATGGAATAAATTCATTTTTTCCCTCAAAATTCTACACACAATACCCCATAATGACAACGAGAAAAAAGTGTTTTTGAGATTTTTGCAAATGTATTAAAAATAAAAAACGAATGGGCCATACACATTCAGTGACTGGCCGCCGAGCTGCCCGACACGGCTGGAAGCAGGGGGGAGGTGACGGGAGAGTGAAGTTTCTTCACTCCCCCCGTCACTCGGTTCCACAGCCCTGCATGCTAATATGGACGAGATTGTCCATATTGGCCTGCAGGTATGAACGAGCTGGCACCAGCGATGAACAAGCACGGGGCAGTGCATTGTTCATCGTTGGTGCCTACACACGGAAAGATATGAACGGTAGCTCGTTCATTAAAGAACGAGATCGTTCATATCATTCAGTGAAATCTTTAAATGTGTATGTCCCTTAAAAAATCACATGTACAGAAGTATTCACAGCCTTTGCTCAATACTTTGTTGATGCACCTTTGGCAGCAATTACACCCTCTAGTCTTTTTGAATATGATGCCACAAGCTTGGTACACCTCTCTTTGAGCAGTTTCGAGCAATCTTCTTTGCAGCACCTCTCAAGCGCCATCAGGTTGGATGGAATACCCAGAAGTTGCAAGTTTAAGAGACACAGCAAAGAAAGTATGCAGTAGAATCGGAACAAAGTCAGCATACTGTACATGTCAGTTGATGCAATGACGGAACTGTGTTACTAGTTTCTTAAACTATTCAAACTTGGGGACCCATTTATCAATAAATATTTGCGGCTTATTCCCTGAAAACACCCATTTTTAAGGGTAACTGAAAATATTTAGTATCCCTCGAATGTATCACTGAGGGACCGCAGCAGATATGTAACAATACCTGCAATACTTCAATTCCCTCCAACAGCCACATCCCCTGTAGCTTTCTGTGGGGGATGGAATGCTGCCATATTTACAAAGCCCCCAAAGCCACCTCCATCTGAAGATGGTGGTAGCCTATGGGCAACACATTACAAATGTAGCCGGCGGACTGTTCCCCTGGAACCTTCCTCGGCAATGGCATGCGCAGTAGCCTTAACAGTACTCTGAGCACATTACAGGCTCCTTTCGGCGGCTCTGTCCCTGCGTGTGTGCATTGATATATCCCATTGGAAGAATAACATCCTGCAATGTGATCCTGCGCACTAACTTTGCACCCAGATCACATTGGAAAAGTAATTTTTGATAAATGGACAGATTTTAATACTTACCAGCAAAGCCTTTTCTCTTAGTCCGTAGAGGATGCTGGGCACACTTCAAGAACCATGGGGTATAGACGGGATCTGCAGGAGACATGGGCACTTTAAGACTTTCAAATGGTGTGACCTGGCTCCTCCCTCTATGCCACTCCTCCAGACTCCAGTTTAAGGAACTGTGCCCAGGGAGACGGACATTTCGAGGAAGGAATTTATTGTTAAACCACGGTGAGCATCTTACCAGCTCACACCTCAAGCATGCCGCCGAACATGGCATTCAACAGAACACAAGCCAACGGCATGAAGAATTTGCAGCAATATGCTGACAAAAATTGTAACACAACCTGTGTGTAACCACAACCAATAACTGCAGATACAGTACGCACCAGGTCGGGCGCCCAGCATCCTCTACGGACTAAGAGAAAAGGATTTACCGGTAGGTATTAAAATCCCATTTTCTCATACGTCCTAGAGGATGCTGGGGACACTTCAAGAACCATAGGGTTATACCAAAGCTCTAGAACGGGCAGGAGAGTGCGGACGACTCTGCAGCACCGATTGCCCAAACATGAGGTCCTCAACAGCCAGGGTATCAAACGTGTAAAATTTCGCAAAAGTGTTTGAACCCGACCAAGTAGCTGCTAAGCAGAGTTGTAATGCCGAGACCCCCCAGGCAGCCGCCCAGGATGAGCCCACCATTTTGGTAGAGTGGGCTATCACTGATTTCGGTAACGGCAATCCAGCCGTAGAATGAGCCTGCTGAATTGTATGACAGATCCAGCGCGCAATAGTCTGCTTGGAAACAGGATTTCCAATCTTGTTGGAAGCATACAGGACAAACAGAGCTTCTGTTTTCCTAAGCCGTTCTGGTGACATAAATCTTTAAAGCCTTGACAACATTGAGAGATTTTTACTCCGCAAAGGCGTCAGTAGCCACCGGCACCACAATAGGCTGGTTCATGTGGAACGATGAAACCACCTTCGGCAGAAATCGTTGACGAGTCCTCAACTCCGCTCTATCTTCATGGAAGATTAAATAAGGACTCTTGTGAGACAATGCCGCTAACTCAGACACCTGCCTTGTGGATGCTAAGGTCAATAACATGACTACTTTCCAAGTGAGAAATTTCAACTCCACCTGTAAAGGATCAAACCAATGTGATTGAAGAAACTGCAACACCACATAAAGATCCCATGGTGCCACTGGGGCACAAATGGAGGTTGGATATGCAAAACGCCTTTCACGAAAGTCTGAACTTCTGGAAAGGAGGACAATTGTTTTTGAAAGAAAACCGATAAGGCCGAAATTTGTACTTTAATCGAGCCTAACTTTAGGCCCGCATCCACACCTGCTTGCAGAAACTGGAGAAAACGCCCTAGCTGAAATTTTTCCGTAGGAGCCTTCTTGGATTCACACCAAGACACATATTTTCTCCAAATATGGTGATAATGTTTTGACGTTACTCCTTTCCTAGCTTGAAGAAGTGAAGGAATGACTTCACTGGGAATACCCTTTTGGGCTAGGATCCAGCGTACAACCGCCAAACGTAGCTGCGGTAAGTCGCGATATACGCACGGCCCCTGCTGTAACAGATCCTCTCCTAGAGGAACAAATAGAATAGCGCTAATTGGTCATAGATGAGATAGATAGGTCAAATTGCATATTTAATTCATAATAAAAATCAATATAACATCCATATGGAATAACAATAAATGATGAATAAAATATTAAGAAAAAACCCTATTGAAAGGATTTTAAAGTAAAAACTCCCATATGCATTGATCAGGCAATAGTGGAGATAATAGGACCTGTTCCTATATTATAGTCCCCTTCAAAAGTCCATAGACCCAGTTAGTAGTCGAAGGTCGACATTAATAGTTACCGCAGATGTATCCAAGGATAATTTAAGCGGCTCAGCAATCCGCAGTATTGCAGTTCCTTGGTAAAGTGAACAGTTGAGCAATGTCCAAAGTTCAATTGGTATACCTCCAATTAGGGTCTCTGGAGTTGCGGTGGATGGGGGGAACTTGTTTCAGGTCGTCCAATCTCCGAAAGGTGGATGTCCAGGGAGTAATGCAGGAAGGCAGCTCACACCACTGTATCCAATTATCCTTGGATACATCTGCGGTAACTATTAATGTCGACCTTCGACTACTAACTGGGTCTATGGACTTTTGAAGGGGACTATAATATAGGAACATGTCCTAGTATCTCCACTATTGCCTGATCAATGCATATGGGAGTTTTTACTTTAAAATCCTTTCAATAGGGTTCTTTCTTAATATTTTATTCATCATTTATTGTTATTCCATATGGATGTTATATTGATTTTTATTATGAATTAAATATGCAATTTGACCTACCTATCTCATCTATGACCAATTAGCGCTATTCTATTTGTTTGCCTATCGTGTGTGAGGTCTGACCAACCTCTATATATAGCTGCTGTGTTGAACCTCCCCAATCAGCGCCTGGAGAGAATTACCATTTGGTAGGTTCTCCTTTCTTTGCACCTCTCGTAGAGGAAGAGGCCAGGGATCTCCTATGAGTAAATTCCTGAAGACCTGGATACCAAGCCCTCCTTGGCCATTCCGGAACAATGAGGATCGCCTGAACCTTTGTCCTTCTTATGATCTTTAGCACCTTCAGAACGAGTGGAAGCGGAGGGAACACATACATCGACTGAAACACCCATGGTGTCACTAGCGCATCCACTGCTATTGCTTGAGAGTCCCTCGACCTGGAACAACATCTCTGAAGCTTCTTGTTGAGACGAGACGCCACCACGTCTATTTGAGGAATTCCCCAAAGAGTTGTCACTTCTGTGAAGAGCCCTTGATGAAAACTCCACTCTCCTGGATGGAGAACGTTTCTGCTGAGGAAGTCTGCTTCCCAGTTGTCCACTCGTGGAACGAACATCGCTGACAGCGCGCTTGTATGTTTTGTCACCTAGCTAAAAATCCTTTTGGCTGCTTTCATTGCCGGTCCGTTTTTCGTTTGTAGAAAACCGTTGTAAACGGCCCTTAACTCGAGACCTTTTATGTGGTGACAAGTTTCCTAACTTGACCATCTTCCTTGGAAGTTTTCCCCCTGTGTGACTGCTCCCCAGCCTTGGAGGCATTCATCCGTGGTTACTAGGATCCAGTCCTGGATCTCGACCCTGCGCCCCTCTAGGAAGTGAGAACTGCGCAGCCACCACAGGAGTGAGATTCTGGTCTTGAAAAACAGGATTATCCTAGGTGGGAACCGGACCACTTGTCCAACAGGTCCCACGAGGAAACCCTGGCATGGAACCTGCCAACTGAATGGCCTCGTAGGTTGCAACCATCTTCTCCAGCAACCGAATGTATTGATGGATTGACACTATTGCAGGTCTGACCAGACTCTGGATCTTCAGAGCCTCTACCACTGGAAGAAAACAAAACTCTCCTTGGTTCTGTATCTAGTAATTATTCCCAAAACCGACAACCGCGTCGTTGGGACCAACAGTGATTCTGGCAAGTTCAGGATCCAATCATGTTGTTGAAGAACTGTCAGAGAGAGTACAACGTTTTGCACCAACTGGTTTCTTGATCTCGCCGTAATCAGGAGACCGTACGGAATAATTGTGACTCCTTACTATCGAAGTAGAAATTTAGGGATTTCAGATTTAGAATTGGTCTGACCGAGCCGTTCGGCCTCGGGAGCATGAAAAAGCTTGAACAACAGCCTTTTTCCTATTGTGACAGGGACACCAGGACAATGACCTGATCCGGACACAACCCTTGTATTGCGTCGCATACTACCTCCCCGTCCGGAGGAGAATCGGTAAGGTCGATTTGAAAAAAAATCGGTGATGGGAACCGTCTGGAAACTTCAGTATGTAACCTTGGGACACTATTCTTAAAACCCAAGGGTCCAAGTCCGTTCCAGGACTGACTGAAGAGTTTTTAGATGTGGTCCACAGGTGTGGGCTCCGGCAAGATAGACCCAGCGTCCTGCGGTGGATGTGGCAGAAACAGGATGATCTCTACTCCTGGGACCTTGACGAGGCTGCTGACCTCTTTCCTTTTCTCCTTCCTTTACCTGCAAAGAAAGGGGGAATCTGTATCTATTTTGCCGAAATGGCTGCATCAGACAATGATGCGTCATCATCCGTTGTGAGGGAACATAGGGCAAGAAGGTAGACTTACCAGCGGCCTCTGCCGAGATCAACTTAACTAGGCCTTCACCAAAGCAGTCTTCACCTTCATACGGAAGAGACTCCATTTCTTCTCGGAGTCAGTATCAGCATTTCATTGGTGAATCCACAACGCTCTCCTAGCCTAGACCGCCATGGAATTGGGCCGCTAACCCAAGAGTCCCATATCCTTTGCAGTCGCACAAATGTATGCTGCAGTGTCCTTGATATGACCAACGTAAGGAGTATCCTATCTCCTCCCCAGGGTATCAATAACGGATTACCAGGCAACCGACCATTTTTGAATACTACTACTCCCCCATGCGCATGCAATGGCAGGTTAACTGACGTATGCGTGGACACATAACTAGAATATAACGCAGCTTCCTACATATGATCCACTGGCTTTGTGACAGTTCCCCGTGCAGAACAGGGGGTGACTCCCACTGTATTCTATCCGCGCTGGGAAAAGAACAAACAATCGGAATCCTCTTGATAATTTGAAACCATCATGTCAAGGCTGCCCCAGACCTTTTCAAACAGAGCGTTCACCACATGAGAATGAGGAATGTAACTTTATTATAATTTTATCTGTATGTGTATACATGTGTACAACATATATACACACACACACACACACACACACACACACACACACACACACACACATATAAAGACCTCTCTATTCAGAACAGCAGGGTCATCATACACTAATCATGTACTAAATGCTCTTCTCTTTTTTTTTTTGGATCATTATGGTCGACATAGGAAGCCGCCTCTGTGTCGATATTAGGGAGTAGTGACTGTGCAAAATAACATTCTTGTGACCCGGAGGTGTCTGAGGGAAATATAGCTATGAATATGCAACCTTACTATATATATATATATATATATATGTGTGTCCCTAATATAGTTTTCTCTTGTGCAAAACATTCATCCGCCGACCTGTTGTACCAAGTACCATCAGGAGTCGGCGGTGCCGACAGGGTCACTCCCACAGCCGTTTGTGGGAAGCACTCCGCCACAGACATGCCAACACACGTGTACTAACCACCCACCGACATATAGTGGACCAATTCACAGTATAATTCTGTCAGAGACACAGATAAAGTTTTCCAGCTCATAACCCAGCGCTTACTGAACGGTTTTGAAGACTATATAATGCCCCAAACCTGCAGCACTTTTATATTGAACATATATTTCACATTTACTGCGCTCCCCCCCCCCCCCCCCCCATTTTACACCCTGATACTGTTGTCAGCAGTGTGCGGAAGGACCAGCGTTTCTACTAGAGAAAATGGCGCTGGCTGTGTGAGCTAAGCCCCGCCCCCACAATGGCGCACTTCAGACCCGCTATTTCTGTTAATATCTTTATACTGGCGGAGGTTAGGACAGTGCCCCTGGCACCTATGTCCCCTGTTGCCAGTCCTTATTGAGGTATACCTGCTGCCCAGGACACCCCCCCCCCCCCCAGCGCCCCGCACCCTGTAGTGCCTCTGTGTGGAAGCATGGTGCGCAGCGCGGCCGCTGTGCGGTACCTCATAAGCCGTCACTGAAGTCTTCTGATCTTCTTCAACTCACCTGTCTTCTGACTTCTGGCTCTGCAAGGGGGGTGACGGCGGGCTCTGGGATTGAACCCCTAGGCGTACCTAGTGTTCCAAACCCTCAGGAGCTAATGGTGTCCTGTAGCCAAAGAAGCAGAGCCTTTAAACTCCCTAGAAGTAGGTCTGACTTCTCTCCCCTAAGTCCCACACTGCAGGGAGATTGTTGCCAGCAGTTCTCCCTGAAAATAAAAAACCTAACAAAGTCTTTTCCGAGAAACTCAGTAGAGCTCCTCAGTGTGCATCCAGTCTGCCTGGGTACAGATCTAAACTGGAGTCTGGAGGAGGGGCATAGAGGAAGGAGCCAGGTCACACCATTTGAAAGTCTTAAAGTGCCCATGTCTCCTGCGGATCCCGTCTATACCCCATGGTTCTTGAAGTGTCCCCAGCATCCTCTAGGACGTATGAGAAATTAAGAATCATTCCTTTGAGGGAATCCAGCCACACTGGTTCGGCCCCGCTAGCCTGAGAAGGTGCAATACACTGAGTACATAGTAGTGAGCTCCATGGGGAAGAGGAACACTCCGCCGTACATGAAACACACTCTTTTGCCTGACAGCACACATACACAGGAAAGGTTAAAAGCACAATTAACCCACAAAGAGCCATTCCAGGGAGACACAGAGTATTTTGGAGCCAGCCCACAGCGCCCTTATCGCTAATGCCAAGCTTAGCCAGGTTTCAGACTAAGTACCCAGATTGGGGACTTAGCACGCTAACATTGCTTGCTTCCCCCCCCCCCCCCCCCCCCCCCTCTATGGCCCCCTGGTACCGCTGAGGTAATCTGGAGTCACACCGGAGGAGCTGCACATCCTTGTCAGTCAGCGCCTGTGTCCGCTGCAGAGGGAAAATGGAGCTGGTGAGCTGCTGGATCCTCTCATAGTGAAGCCACGCCCCTTCAATGGCACGCGGTCTTCCCACTTTATGTATACTGGCTGAGGTAATTATGCTTAAAATGGAGCAGAACCGTTTTAAGGCTGTGTTTGCCAGTTTGGAAACTGTGTACAGTGTACCGAGACGCAGTTGTGTACTGTATCTGGAGACGCAATCCGCCCCAGTTAGAAGCCGTGCGTCTCCGTACCCTCGTGCCACCATAATGTCCGGTGACCCGCTAGCCGGGACGCCGACTTAGTACTCACCATTCTTCTTTCTTCTGGTTCTGTTAGGGGTTGCGGCGTGCTGCGGCAATGTTCGCTCGCTGTGGTGGGGCTTGCGAATAGTTCTCTCAGGAGCTAGTGTCCTGTCAGCGGGGAACGGGACCATTAACCTTTTGGGAGGTTGGGCTAGCCCCTACCCCAACCCAAGTCCCACGAAGCAAGCAGGCTGGTGCCAACCAGTTCTGCCTGAAATTAACAAACAGAAAAATAAATGCAGAAAACTGCATGGCTCCTAGTGGCCCCGTCTATACCTCGTGGTACTAAATAGATCCCCAGTATCCTCTAGGACGTAAAGAGAAAAATAAATGCAGAAAACTTTTCAGGAGCTTTCATAAGTGTGACCGGCTCCTCCAGGCACATTTTCTAAACTGAATCTGGTAGGAGGGGGCATAGAGGGAGGAGTCAGCCCACACTATCAAATTCTTAAAGTGCCCATGGCTCGTAGTGGACCAGTCTATAACTCATGGTACTAAATGGAACCCCAGTATCCTCTAGGATGTAAAAGAAATTAAGTTTTAATTTCAAGAATAACTTCAGAGCTTACAATAACAAAATAGAAAGTTACAAAGCATATATGATTATTTTCAGAATTCACACAGATTACAACTTCAGAGAAAAAATAAGAATTTACTTACCGATAATTATATTTCTCGTAGTCCGTAGTGGATGCTGGGGACTCCGTCAGGACCATGGGGAATAGCGGCTCCGCAGGAGACAGGGCACAAAAGTAAAAGCTTTAGGATCAGGTGGTGTGCACTGGCTCCTCCCCCTATGACCCTCCTCCAAGCCTCAGTTAGGATACTGTGCCCGGACGAGCGTACACAATAAGGAAGGATTTTGAATCCCGGGTAAGACTCATACCAGCCACACCAATCACACTGTACAACCTGTGATCTGAACCCAGTTAACAGCATGATAACAGCGGAGCCTCTGAAAAGATGGCTCACAACAATAATAACCCGATTTTTGTAACAATAACTATGTACAAGTATTGCAGACAATCCGCACTTGGGATGGGCGCCCAGCATCCACTACGGACTACGAGAAATAGAATTATCGGTAAGTAAATTCTTATTTTCTCTGACGTCCTAAGTGGATGCTGGGGACTCCGTCAGGACCATGGGGATTATACCAAAGCTCCCAAACGGGCGGGAGAGTGCGGATGACTCTGCAGCACCGAATGAGAGAACTCCAGGTCCTCCTCAGCCAGGGTGTGCCCCTGACCAAGTAGCAGCTCGGCAAAGTTGTAAAGCCGAGACCCCTCGGGCAGCCGCCCAAGATTCCACCTGCGGAATGGGCATTTACATATTTTGGCTGTGGCAGGCCTGCCACAGAATGTGCAAGCTGAATTGTACTACACATCCAACTAGCAATCGTCTGCTTAGAAGCAAGAGCACCCAGTTTTTTGGGTGCCTACAGGATAACAGCAAGTCAGTTTTCCTGACTCCAGCCGTCCTGGAACCTATATTTTCAGGGCCCTGACAACATCCAGCAACTTGGAGTCCTCCAAGTCCCTAGTAGCCGCAGGTACCACAATAAGCTGGTGCAGGTGAAACGCTGACACCACCTTAGGGAGAAACTGGGGACGAGTCCGCAGCTCTGCCCTGTCCGAATGGACAATCAGATATGGGCTTTGTGAGACAAAGCCGCCAATTCTGACACTCGCCTGGCCGAGGCCAGGGCCAACAGCATGGTCACTTCCCATGTGAGATATTTCAAATCCACAGATTTGAGCGGTTTAAACCAATGTGATTTGAGGAATCCCAGAACTACGTTGAGATCCCACAGTGCCACTGGAGGCACAAAAGGGGGTTGTATATGCAGTACTCCCTTGACAAACTTCTGGACTTCAGGAACTGAAGCCAATCTTTTCTGGAAGAAAATTGACAGGGCCGAAATTTGAACCCTAATGGACCCCAATTTGAGGCCCATAGACACTCCTGTTTGCAGGAAATGCAGGAATCGACCGAGTTGAAATTTCTTCGTGGGGCCTTCCTGGCCTCACACCACGCAACATATTTTCGCCACATGTGGTGATAATGTTGTGCGGTCACCTCCTTCCTGGCTTTGACCAGGGTAGGAATGACCTCTTCCGGAATGCCTTTTTCCCTTAGGATCCGGCGTTCCACCGCCATGCCGTCAAACGCAGCCGCGGTAAGTCTTGGAACAGACATGGTACTTGCTGAAGCAAGTCCCTTCTTAGCGGCAGAGGCCATGAGTCCTCTGTGAGCATTTCTTGAAGTTCCGGGTACCAAGTCCTTCTTGGCCAATCCGGAGCCACGAGTATAGTTCTTACTCCTCTACGTCTTATAATTCTCAGTACCTTGGGTATGAGAAGCAGAGGAGGGAACACATACACCGACTGGTACACCCACGGTGTTACCAGAACGTCCACAGCTATTGCCTGAGGGTCTCTTGACCTGGCGCAATACCTGTCCAGTTTTTTGTTCAGGCGGGACGCCATCATGTCCACCTTTGGTCTTTCCCAACGGTTCACAATCATGTGGAAGACTTCCCGATGAAGTCCCCACTCTCCCGGGTGGAGGTCGTGCCTGCTGAGGAAGTCTGCTTCCCAGTTGTCCACTCCCGGAATGAACACTGCTGACAGTGTTATCACATGATTTTCCGCCCAGCGAAGAATCCTTGCAGTTTCTGCCATTGCCCTCCTGCTTCTTGTGCCGCCCTGTCTGTTTACGTGGGCGACTGTCGTGATGTTGTCCCACTGGATCAATACCGGCTGACCTTGAAGCAGAGGTCTTGCTAAGCTTAGAGCATTGTAAATTGCCCTTAGCTCCAGTATATTTATGTGGAGAGAAGTCTCCAGACTATATCACACTCCCTGGAAATTTTTTCCCTGTGTGACTGCTCCCCAGCCTCTCAGGCTGGCATCCGTGGTCACCAGGACCCAGTCCTGAATGCCGAATCTGCGGCCCTTTAATAGATGAGCACTCTGCAGCCACCGCAGAAGAAACACCCTTGTCCTTGGAGACAGGGTTATCCGCTGATGCATCTGAAGATGCGATCCGGACCATTTTTCCAGCAGATCCCACTGAAAAGTTCTTGCGTGAAATCTGCCGAATGGAATCGCTTCGTAAGAAGCCACCATTTTTCCCAGGACCCTTGTGCAATGATGCACTGACACTTTTCCTGGTTTTAGGAGGTTCCTGACTAGCTCGGATAACTCCCTGGCTTTCTTCTCCGGGAGAAACACCCTTTTCTCTATCGTCCTAGTGGATGCTGGGGTTCCTGAAAGGACCATGGGGAATAGCGGCTCCGCAGGAGACAGGGCACAAAAAGTAAAGCTTTTTCAGATCAGGTGGTGTGCACTGGCTCCTCCCCCTATGACCCTCCTCCAGACTCCAGTTAGATTTTTGTGCCCGGCCGAGAAGGGTGCAATCTAGGTGGCTCTCCTAAAGAGCTGCTTAGAAAAAGTTTAGCTAGGTTTTTTATTTTACAGTGATTCCTGCTGGCAACAGGATCACTGCAGCGAGGGACTGAGGGGAGAAGGAGTCAACTCACCTGCGTGCAGGATGGATTGGCTTCTTGGCTACTGGACATCAAGCTCCAGAGGGACGATCACAGGTACAGCCTGGATGGTCACCGGAGCCGCGCCGCCGCCCCCCTTGCAGATGCTGAAGTCAGAAGAGGTCCAGAATCGGCGGCTGAAGACTCCTGCAGTCTTCTAAAGGTAGCGCACAGCACTGCAGCTGTGCGCCATTTTCCTCTCAGCACACTTCACACGGCAGTCACTGAGGGTGCAGGGCGCTGGGAGGGGGGCGCCCTGGGAGGCAAATGAATACCTATAAAGGCTAAAAATACCTCACATATAGCCCCTAGAGGCTATATGGAGATATTTAACCCCTGCCTGATTTTTCTAAATAGCGGGAGACGAGCCCGCCAGAAAAGGGGCGGGGCCTATCTCCTCCGCACACGGCGCCATTTCCTCTCACAGCTCCGCTGGTCAGGACGGCTCCCAAGTCTCTCCCCTGCACTGCACTACAGAAACAGGGTAAAACAGAGAGGGGGGGGCAAATTTATGGCGATATTTTGATATAACAAAGCAGCTATAAGGGAGCACTTATTATAAGGCTATCCCTGATATATATATAGCGCTTTTGGTGTGTGCTGGCAAACTCTCCCTCTGTCTCCCCAAAGGGCTAGTGGGTCCTGTCTTCGTTAGGAGCATTCCCTGTGTGTCTGCTGTGTGTCGGTACGTGTGTGTCGACATGTATGAGGACGATATTGGTGTGGAGGCGGAGCAATTGCCAAATATGAGGATGTCACCCCCTAGGGAGTCGACACCAGAATGGATGCCTTTATTTATGGAACTACGGGATAGTGTCAACACGCTAAAGCAGTCGTTTGACGACATGAGGCGGCCGGACAATCAATTAGTGCCTGTCCAGGCGACTCAAACACCGTCAGGGGCTGTGAAACGCCCTTTGCCTCAGTCGGTCGACACAGACCCAGACGCAGGCACTGACTCCAGTGGTGACGGCGACGATTCAACCGTATTTTCCAGTAGGGCCACACGTTATATGATTTTGGCAATGAAGGAGGCGTTACATTTAGCTGATACTACAGGTACCACTAAACAGGGTATTATGTGGGGTATGAAAAAACTACCTATAGTTTTTCCTGAATCAGAAGAATTAAATGACGTGTGTAATGAAGCGTGGGTTGCCCCTGATAAAAAGCTGATAATTTCAAAGAAATTATTGGCATTATACCCTTTCCCGCCAGAGGTTAGGGAGCGCTGGGAAACACCTCCTAGGGTGGACAAGGCGCTAACACGCTTATCTAAACAAGTGGCGTTACCCTCTCCTGAGACGGCCGCACTTAAAGATCCATCAGATAGGAGGATGGAAAATATCCAAAAAAGTATATACACACATGCAGGTGTTATACTACGACCAGCTGTAGCGACTGCCTGGATGGGCAGTGCTGGGGTAGTTTGGTCAGAGTCCCTGATTGAAAATATTGATACCCTGGACAGGGACAATATTTTACTGTCGTTAGAACAAATAAAGGATGCATTTCTTTATATGCGTGATGCACAGAGGGATATCTGCACACTGGCATCACGGGTAAGTGCTATGTCCATTTCGGCCAGAAGAGCTTTATGGACGCGACAGTGGACAGGCGATGCGGATTCAAAACGGCATATGGAAGTTTTGCCGTATAAAGGGGAGGAGTTATTTGGAGTCGGTCTATCAGATTTGGTGGCCACGGCTACAGCCGGGAAATCCACCTTTCTACCTCAAGTCACTCCCCAAAAGAAAAAGGCACCGACTTTTCAACCGCAGCCCTTTCGTTCCTTTAAAAATAAGAGAGCAAAGGGCTATTCATATCTGCCACGAGGCAGAGGTCGAGGGAAGAGACAGCAACACGCAGCTCCTTCCCAGGAACAGAAGCCCTCCCCGGCTTCTACAAAAGCCTCAGCATGACGCTGGGGCTTCTCAAGCGGACTCGGGGACGGTGGGCGGTCGTCTCAAAAATTACAGCGCGCAGTGGGCTCACTCGCAGGTAGATCCCTGGATCCTGCAGATAATATCTCAAGGGTACAGGTTGGAATTAGAGACAGATCCACCTCGCCGTTTCCTGAAGTCTGCTTTACCAACGTCCCCCTCCGAAAGGGAGACGGTTTTGGAAGCCATTCACAAGCTGTACTCTCAGCAGGTGATAGTCAAGGTACCTCTTCTACAACAAGGGAAGGGGTATTATTCCACTCTTTTTGTGGTACCGAAGCCGGATGGCTCGGTAAGGCCTATTCTAAATCTGAAGTCCTTGAACCTGTACATAAAGAAGTTCAAGTTCAAGATGGAGTCACTCAGAGCAGTGATAGCGAACCTGGAAGAGGGGGACTTTATGGTATCCTTGGACATCAAGGATGCGTATCTCCACGTTCCAATTTACCCCTCACACCAGGGGTGCCTCAGGTTCGTTGTACAAAACTGTCACTATCAGTTTCAGACGCTGCCGTTCGGATTGTCCACGGCACCTCGGATCTTTACAAAGGTAATGGCCGAGATGATGATTCTTCTTCGAAGAAAAGGCATATTAATTATCCCATACTTGGACGATCTCCTAATAAGGGCGAGGTCCAGAGAACAGCTAGAGATGGGATTAGCACTGTCTCAAGAAGTGCTAAAACAGCACGGGTGGATTCTGAGTATTCCAAAATCCCAGTTAATGCCGACAACTCGTCTGCTGTTCCTAGGGATGATTCTGGACACGGTTCAGAAAAAGGTTTTTCTCCCGGAGGAAAAAGCCAAGGAGTTATCCGAGCTTGTCAGGAACCTCCTAAAACCAGGAAAGGTGTCTGTACATCAATGCACAAGAGTCCTGGGAAAAATGGTGGCTTCTTACGAAGCAATTCCATTCGGCAGATTCCACGCAAGAATTTTCCAAAGGGATCTGTTGGACAAATGGTCAGGGTCGCATCTTCAGATGCACCTACGGATAACCCTGTCTCCAAGGACAAGGGTGTCTCTTCTGTGGTGGTTGCAGAGTCCTCATCTATTGGAGGGCCGCAGATTCGGCATACAGGATTGGATCCTGGTGACCACGGACGCCAGCCTGAGAGGCTGGGGAGCAGTCACACAAGGAAGAAACTTCCAGGGAGTATGGACGAGCCTGGAAACGTCTCTTCACATAAACATTCTGGAACTAAGAGCAATATACAATGCTCTAAGCCAGGCAGAACCTCTGCTTCAGGGAAAACCGGTGTTGATCCAGTCGGACAACATCACGGCAGTCGCCCATGTGAACAGACAGGGCGGCACAAGAAGCAGGAGTGCAATGGCAGAAGCTGCAAGGATTCTTCGCTGGGCAGAGAATCATGTGATAGCACTGTCAGCAGTGTTCATCCCGGGAGTGGACAACTGGGAAGCAGACTTCCTCAGCAGACACGATCTTCACCCGGGAGAGTGGGGACTTCATCCAGAAGTCTTCCACATGCTGGTAACCCGTTGGGAAAGACCAATGGTGGACATGATGGCGTCTCGCCTCAACAAAAAACTGGACAGGTATTGCGCCAGGTCAAGAGATCCGCAGGCAATAGCTGTGGACGCGCTGGTAACGCCTTGGGTGTACCAGTCGGTGTATGTGTTTCCTCCTCTGCCTCTCATACCAAAAGTATTGAGAATTATACGGCAAAGAGGCGTAAGAACGATACTAGTGGTTCCGGATTGGCCAAGAAGGACTTGGTACCCGGAACTTCAAGAGATGATCACGGAAGATCCGTGGCCTCTACCTCTAAGGAGGGACTTGCTTCAGCAGGGTCCCTGTCTGTTTCAAGACTTACCGCGGCTGCGTTTGACGGCATGGCGGTTGAACGCCGGATCCTAAAGGAAAAAGGCATGCCGGAAGAAGTCATTCCTACTTTGATTAAAGCAAGGAAGGAAGTAACCGTGCAACATTATCACCGAATTTGGCGAAAATATGTTGCGTGGTGCGAAGATCGGAGTGCTCCGACGGAGGAATTTCAACTGGGTCGATTCCTACATTTCCTGCAATCAGGATTGTCTATGGGTCTCAAATTGGGATCTATTAAGGTTCAAATTTCGGCCCTGTCGATTTTCTTTCAAAAAGAATTGGCTTCAGTCCCTGAAGTCCAGACCTTTGTTAAGGGAGTGCTGCATATACAGCCTCCTGTGGTGCCTCCAGTGGCACCGTGGGATCTCAATGTGGTTTTGGACTTTCTAAAATCTCATTGGTTTGAACCACTAAATAAGGTGGATTTGAAATATCTCACTTGGAAAGTGACCATGCTTCTAGCCCTGGCTTCTGCCAGGAGAGTATCAGAATTGGCAGCTTTATCTTACAAAAGCCCATATCTGATTTTCCATTCGGACAGGGCAGAACTGCGGACTCGTCCGCATTTTCTCCCTAAGGTGGTGTCAGCATTTCATCTGAACCAGCCTATTGTAGTGCCTGCGGCTACAAGTGACTTGGAGGACTCCAAGTTACTGGACGTTGTCAGAGCATTAAAAATATATATTGCAAGGACAGCTGGAGTCAGAAAATCTGACTCGTTGTTTATATTGTATGCACCCAACAAGATGGGTGCTCCTGCGTCTAAGCAGACGATTGCTCGTTGGATCTGTAGCACAATCCAACTTGCACATTCTGTGGCAGGCCTGCCACAGCCTAAATCTGTAAAGGCCCACTCCACAAGGAAGGTGGGCTCATCTTGGGCGGCTGCCCGAGGGGTCTCGGCATTACAACTTTGCCGAGCAGCTACGTGGTCAGGGGAGAACACGTTTGTAAAATTTTACAAATTTGATACTCTGGCTAAGGAGGACCTGGAGTTCTCTCATTCGGTGCTGCAGAGTCATCCGCACTCTCCCGCCCGTTTGGGAGCTTTGGTATAATCCCCATGGTCCTTTCAGGAACCCCAGCATCCACTAGGACGATGGAGAAAATAAGATTTTACTTACCGATAAATCTATTTCTCGGAGTCCGTAGTGGATGCTGGGCGCCCATCCCAAGTGCGGATTATCTGCATAAATTGTACATAGTTATTGTTAACTAATTCGGGTTATTGTTGAAGGAAGCCATCTTTCAGAGGCTCCGCTGTTATCATACTGTTAACTGGGTTTAGATCACAGGTTGTACGGTGTGATTGGTGTGGCTGGTATGAGTCTTACCCGGGATTCAAAATCCTCCCTTATTGTGTACGCTCGTCCGGGCACAGTACCTAACTGGAGTCTGGAGGAGGGTCATAGGGGGAGGAGCCAGTGCACACCACCTGATCTGAAAAAGCTTTACTTTTTGTGCCCTGTCTCCTGCGGAGCCGCTATTCCCCATGGTCCTTTCAGGAACCCCAGCATCCACTACGGACTCCGAGAAATAGATTTATCGGTAAGTAAAATCTTATTTTCTGGACTGTGTCCAGAATCATCCCTAGGAACAGCAGACGTGTCGTCGGAAACAGCTGCGATTTTGGAATATTTAGAATCCACCCGTGCTGTCGTAGAACTACTTGAGATAGTGCTACTCCGACCTCCAACTGTTCTCTGGACCTTGCCCTTATCAGGAGATCGTCCATTTTCTTTGAAGAAGAATCATCATTTCGGTCATTACCTTGGTAAAGACCCGGGGTGCCGTGGACAATCCAAACGGCAGCGTCTGAAACTGATAGTGACAGTTCTGTACCACGAACCTGAGGTACCCTTGGTGAGAAGGGCAAATTGGGACATGGAGGTAAGCATCCCTGATGTCCAGGGACACCATATAGTCCCCTTCTTCCTGGTTCGCTATCACTGCTCTGAGTGACTCCATCTTGATTTGAACCTTTGTATGTAAGTGTTCAAATATTTCGGATTTAGAATAGGTCTCACCGAGCCGTCTGGCTTCAGTACCACAATATAGTGTGGAATAATACCCCTTTCCTTGTTGTAGGAGGGGTACTTTGATTATCACCTGCTGGGAATACAGCTTGTGAATTGTTTCCAATACTGCCTCCCTGTCGAAGGGAGACGTTGGTAAAGCAGACTTCAGGAACCTGCGAGGGGGAGACGTCTCGAATTTCCAATCTGTACCCCTGGGATACTACTTGTAGGCTCCAGGGGTCCACTTGCGAGTGAGCCCACTGCGTGCTGAAACTCTTGAGACGACCCCCCACCGCACCTGAGTCCGCTTGTACGGCCCCAGCGTCATGCTGAGGACTTGGTAGAAGCGGTGGAGGGCTTCTGTTCCTGGGAATGGGCTGCCTGCTGCAGTCTTCTTCCCTTTCCTCTATCCCTGGGCAGATATGACTGGCCTTTTGCCCGCTTGCCCTTATGGGGAAGAAAGGACTGAGGCTGAAAAGACGGTGTCTTTTTCTGCTGAGATGTGACTTGGGGTAAAAAAAAGTGGATTTTCCAGCTGTTGCCATGGCCACCAGGTCCGATGGACCGACCCCAAATAACTCCTCCCCTTTATACGGCAATACTTCCATGTGCCGTTTGGAATCTGCATCACCTGACCACTGTCGTGTCCATAAACATCTTCTGGCAGATATGGACATCGCACTTACTCTTGATGCCAGAGTGCAAATATCCCTCTGTGCATCTCGCATATATAGAAATGCATCCTTTAAATGCTCTATAGTCAATAAAATACTGTCCCTGTCAAGGGTATCAATATTTTCAGTCAGGGAATCCGACCAAGCCACCCCAGCGCTGCACATCCAGGCTGAGGCGATCGCTGGTCGCAGTATAACACCAATATGTGTGTATATACTTTTTAGGATATTTTCCAGCCTCCTATCAGCTGGCTCCTTGAGGGCGGCCGTATCTGGAGACGGTAACGCCACTTGTGATAAGCGTGTGAGCGCCTTCATTTAATTTATCTGATTCAGGAAAAACTACAGGTAGTTTTTTCACACCCCACATAATACCCTTTTTTGTGGTACTTGTAGTATCAGAAATATGTAACACCTCCTTCATTGCCCTTAACATGTAACGTGTGGCCCTAAAGGAAAATACGTTTGTTTCTTCACCGTCGACACTGGAGTCAGTGTCCGTGTCTGTGTCGACCGACTGAGGTAAATGGGCGTTTTAAAGCCCCTGACGGTGTTTGAGGCGCCTGGACAGGTACTAATTTGTTTGCTGGCCGTCTCATGTCGTCAACCGACCTTGCAGCGTGTTGACATTATCACGTAATTCCCTAAATAAGCCATCCATTCCGGTGTCGACTCCCTAGAGAGTGACATCACCATTACAGGCAATTGCTCCGCCTCCTCACCAACATCGTCCTCATACATGTCGACACACACGTACCGACACACAGCACACACACAGGGAATGCTCTGATAGAGGACAGGACCCCACTAGCCCTTTGGGGAGACAGAGGGAGAGTTTGCCAGCACACACCAAAACGCTATAATTATACAGGGACAACCTTTATATAAGTGTTTTCCCTTATAGCATCTTAATATATAATCATATCGCCAAATAAGTGCCCCCCCTCTCTGTTTTAACCCTGTTTCTGTAGTGCAGTGCAGGGGAGAGCCTGGGAGCCTTCCCTCCAGCAGTTCTGTGAGGGAAAATGGCGCTGTGTGCTGAGGAGAATAGGCCCCGCCCCCTTTTCGGCGGGCTTCTTCTCCCGTTTTTCTGACAACCTGGCAGGGGTTAAATACATCCATATAGCCCCAGAGGCTATATGTGATGTATTTTTAGCCAGTATAGGTACTTTCATTGCTGCCCAGGGCGCCCCCCCCAGCGCCCTGCACCCTCAGTGACCGTTGGTGTGAAGTGTGCTGAGAGCAATGGCGCACAGCTGCAGTGCTGTGCGCTACCTCATGAAGACTGAGAAGTCTTCAGCCGCCGATTTCTGGACCTCTTCTCTCTTCAGCATCTGCAAGGGGGTCGGCGGCGCGGCTCCGGTGACCCATCCAGGCTGTACCTGTGATCGTCCCTCTGGAGCTAGTGTCCAGTAGCCTAAGAAGCCAATCCATCCTGCACGCAGGTGAGTTCACTTCTTCTCCCCTAAGTCCCTCGTTGCAGTGAGCCTGTTGCCAGCAGGACTCACTGAAAATAAAAAACCTAATAAAACTTTTACTCTAAGCAGCTCTTTAGGAGAGCCACCTAGATTGCACCCTTCTCGGCCGGGCACAAAAACCTAACTGAGGCTTGGAGGAGGGTCATAGGGGGAGGAGCCAGTGCACACCACCTGATCCTAAAGCTTTTACTTTCTCTATCGTCCTAAGTGGATGCTGGGGTTCCTGAAAGGACCATGGGGAATAGCGGCTCCGCAGGAGACAGGGCACAAAAGTAAAGCTTTTACAGGTCAGGTGGTGTGTACTGGCTCCTCCCCCTATGACCCTCCTCCAGACTCCAGTTAGATTTTTGTGCCCGGCCGAGAAGGGTGCAATTCTAGGTGGCTCTCATAAAGAGCTGCTTAGAGAGTTTAGCTTAGGTTTTTTATTTTACAGTGATTCCTGCTGGCAACAGGATCACTGCAACGAGGGACAGAGGGGAGAAGAAGTGAACTCACCTGCGTGCAGGATGGATTGGCTTCTTGGCTACTGGACATGAAGCTCCAGAGGGACGATCACAGGTACAGCCTGGATGGTCACCGGAGCCACGCCGCCGGCCCCCTCACAGATGCTGAAGCAAGAAGAGGTCCAGAATCGGCGGCTGAAGACTCCTGCAGTCTTCTTAAGGTAGCGCACAGCACTGCAGCTGTGCGCCATTTTCCTCTCAGCACACTTCACACGGCAGTCACTGAGGGTGCAGGGCGCTGGGGGGGGGGCGCCCTGGGAGGCAAATGAAAACCTTTAAAAAGGCTAAAAATACCTCACATATAGCCCCAGAGGCTATATGGAGATATTTACCCCTGCCTAAATGTACTAAATAGCGGGAGACGAGCCCGCCGAAAAAGGGGCGGGCCTATCTCCTCAGCACACGGCGCCATTTTCTGTCACAGCTCCGCTGGTCAGGAAGGCTCCCAGGTCTCTCCCCTGCACTGCACTACAGAAACAGGGTATAACAGAGAGGGGGGGCAGAATAAATGGCAATATATTAATATAAAAGCAGCTATAAGGGAGCACTTAATCATAAGGCTATCCCTGTCATATATAGCGCTTTTTGGTGTGTGCTGGCAGACTCTCCCTCTGTCTCCCCAAAGGGCTAGTGGGTCCTGTCTTCGTATAGAGCATTCCCTGTGTGTCTGCTGTGTGTCGGTACGTGTGTGTCGACATGTATGAGGACGTTATTGGTGTGGAGGCGGAGCAATTGCCAAATATGAGGATGTCACCTCCTAGGGGGTCGACACCAGAATGGATGCCTTTATTTGTGGAATTACGGGATAGCGTCAACTCGCTTAAGCAGTCGTTTGCCGACATGAGGCGGCCGGACACTCAATTAGTGTCTGTCCAGGCGCCTCAAACACCGTCAGGGGCTGTAAAACGTCCCTTGCCTCAGTCGGTCGACACAGACCCAGACACAGGCACTGATTCCGGTGGTGAAGGTGACGAATCAACCGTATTTTCCAGTAGGGCCACACGTTATATGATTTTGGCAATAAAGGAGATGTTACATTTAGCTGATACTACAGGTACCACTAAACAGGGTATTATGTGGGGTGTGAAAAAACTACCAGTAGTTTTTACCGAATCAGAAGAATTAAATGACGTGTGTGATGAAGCGTGGGGTGCCCCGATAAAAAACTGCTAATTTCAAAGAAGTTATTGGCTTTATACCCTTTCCCGCCAGAGGTTAGGGAGCGCTGGGAAACACCTCCTAGGGTGGACAAAGCGCTAACACGCTTATCAAAACAAGTGGCGTTACCCTCTCCTGAGACGGACGCACTTAAAGATCCATCAGATAGGAGGATGGAAAATATCCAAAAAGGTATATACACACATGCAGGTGTTATACTACGACCAGCTATTGCGACTGCCTGGATGTGCAGTGCTGGGGTAGTTTGGTCAGAGTCCCTGATCGAAAATATTGATACCCTGGACAGGGACAATATTTTACTGTCGTTAGAACAAATAAAGGATGCATTTCTTTATATGCGTGATGCACAGAGAGATATCTGCACACTGGCATCACGGGTAAGTGCTATGTCCATTTCGGCCAGAAGAGCTTTATGGACACGACAGTGGACAGGCGATGCGTAGAGGAGTTATTTGAGGTCGGTCTATCGGATTTGGTGGCCACGGCTACGGCCGGGAAATCCACCTTTCTACCTCAAGTCACTCCCCAACAGAAAAAGGCACCGACCTTTCAACCGCAGCCCTTTCGTTCCTTTAAAAATAAGAGAGCAAAGGGCTATTCATATCTGCCACGAGGCAGAGGACGAGGGAAGAGACAGCAACAGGCAGCTCCTTCCCAGGAACAGAAGCCCTCCCCGGCTTCTACAAAAGCCTCAGCATGACGCTGGGGCTTCGCAAGCGGACTCGGGGGCGGTAGGCGGTCGTCTCAAAAATTACAGCGCGCAGTGGGCTCACTCGCAGGTAAATCCCTGGATCCTGCAGATAATATCTCAGGGGTACAGGTTGAAATTAGAGACAGAGCCACCTCGCCGTTTCCTGAAGTCTGCTTTACCAACGTCCCCCTCAGAAAGGGAGACGGTTTTGGAAGCCATTCACAAGCTGTATTCTCAGCAGGTGATAGTCAAGGTACCTCTTCTACAACAAGGGAAGGGGTATTATTCCACTCTATTTGTGGTACCGAAGCCGGATGGCTCGGTAAGGCCTATTCTAAATCTGAAGTCCTTGAACCTATACATAAAGAAGTTCAAGTTCAAGATGGAGTCACTCAGAGCAGTGATAGCGAACCTGGAAGAAGGGGACTTTATGGTATCCTTGGACATCAAGGATGCGTATCTCCACGTTCCAATTACCCCTCACACCAGGGGTACCTCAGGTTCGTTGTACAAAACTGTCACTATCAGTTTCAGACGCTGCCGTTTGGTTTGTCCACGGCACCTCGGGTCTTTACAAAGGTAATGGCCGAGATAATATTTCTTCTTCGAAGAAAAGGCGTATTAATTATCCCATACTTGGACGATCTCCTAATAAGGGCAAGGTCCAGAGAACAGCTAGAGATGGGTTTAGCACTATCTCAAGAGGTGCTAAAGCAGCACGGATGGATTCTGAATATTCCAAAATCCCAATTAATGCCGACAACTCGTCTGCTGTTCCTGGGGATGATTCTGGACACAGTTCAGAAAAAGGTTTTTCTTCCCGAAGAAAAAGCCAAGGAGTTATCTGACCTGGTCAGGAACCTCCTAAAACCAGGAAAGGTGTCTGTACATCAATGCACAAGAGTCCTGGGAAAAAATGGTAGCTTCTTACGAAGCAATCCCTTTCGGCAGATTCCATGCAAAGGGATCTGTTGGACAAATGGTCAGGGTCGCATCTTCAGATGCACCTGCGGATAACCCTGTCGCCGAGGACAAGGGTATCCCTTCTGTGGTGGTTGCAGGAGGCTCATCTATTGGAGGGCCGCAGATTCGGCATGCAGGATTGGATCCTGGTGACCACGGATGCCAGCCTGAGAGGCTGGGGAGCAGTCACACAGGGAAGAAATTTCCAGGGAGTGTGGTCGAGCCTGAAAAAGTCTCTTCACATAAGCATTCTGGAACTAAGAGCAATCTACAATGCTCTAAGCCAGGCGGAACCTCTGCTTCAAGGAAGACCGGTGTTGATCCAGTCGGACAACATCACGGCAGTCGCCCATGTAAACAGACAGGGCGGCACAAGAAGCAGGAGGGCAATGGCAGAAGCTGCCAGGATCCTTCGCTGGGCGGAGAATCACGTGATAGCACTGTCAGCAGTATTCATCCCGGGCGTGGACAACTGGGAAGCAGACTTCCTCAGCAGACACGACCTTCACCCGGGAGAGTGGGGACTTCATCCAGAAGTTTTCCACATGCTATTAAACCGTTGGGTAAAACCAATGGTGAACATGATGGCGTCTCGCCTCAACAAAACACTGGACAGGTATTGCGCCAGGTCAAGAGATCCGCAGGCAATAGCTGTGGACGCGCTGGTAACACCTTGGGTGTACCAGTCGGTATATGTGTTTCCTCCTCTGCCTCTCATACCAAAGGTATTGAGGATTATACGGCAGAGAGGAGTAAGACTAGTGGCTCCGGATTGGCCAAGAAGGACTTGGTACCCGGAACTTCAAGAGATGGTCACGGACGATCCGTGGCCTCTACTTCTGAGAAGGGACCTGTTTCAGCAGGGTCCTTGTCTTTTTCAAGACTTACCGCGGCTGCGTTTGACGGCATGGCGTTGAATGCCAGATCCTAAAAGGAAAAGGCATTCCAGAAGAAGTCATTCCTACCTTGATAAAGGCAAGGAAGGAAGTCACCGCGAAGCATTATCGCCGTATTTGGCGAAAATATGTTGCGTGGTGCGAGCAGCGGAGTGCTCCGATGGAGGAATTTCAACTGGGTCGTTTTCCTACATTTCCTGCAATCAGGATTGTCTATGGGTCTCAAATTGGGATCTATTAAGGTTCAAATTTCGGCCCTATCAATATTCTTCCACAAAGAATTGGCCTCAGTCCCTGAGGTCCAGATTTTTATCAAAGGAGTACTGCATATACAGCCTCCTGTGGTGCCTAAGGTGGCACCGTGGGATCTAAATGTAGTTTTAGATTTCCTCAAATCCAATTGGTTTGAACCACTAAAGAATGTGGATTTGAAATATCTCACATGGAAAGTGACTATGTTACTGGCCCTGGCTTCGGCCGGGAGAGTATCTGAACTGGCGGCTTTGTCTTATAAAAGCCCTTATTTAATTTTCCATTCGACATAGGGCAGAGCTGCGGACGCGTCCGCATTTTCTCCCTAAGGTGGTATCAGCGTTTCACCTGAACCAGCCTATTGTAGTGCCTGCGGCTACAGACGACTTGAAGGACTCCAAGTTGTTGGACGTTGTCAGAGCCTTAAAAATATACATTTAAAGGACGGCTGGAGTCAGAAAATCTGACTCGCTGTTTATACTGTATGCACCCAACAAGTTGGGTGCACCTGCTTCTAAGCAGTCGATTGCTCGTTGGTTTTGTAACAAAATTCAACTTGTACATTCTGTGGCAGGCCTGCCACAGCCTAAATCTGTTAAGGCCCATTCCGCAAGGAAGGTGGGCTCATCTTGGGCGGCTGCCCGAGGGGTCTCGGCATTACAACTCTGCCGAGCAGCTACGTGGTCAGGGGAGAACACGTTTGTAAATTTTTACAAATTTGATACCCTGGCAAAGGAGGACCTGGAGTTCTCTCATTCGGTGCTGCAGAGTCATCCGCACTCTCCCGCCCGTTTGGGAGCTTTGGTATAATCCCCATGGTCCTTTCAGGAACCCCAGCATCCACTTAGGACGATAGAGAAAATAAGAATTTACTTACCGATAATTCTATTTCTCGGAGTCCGTAGTGGATGCTGGGCGCCCATCCCAAGTGCGGATTATCTGCAATACTTGTACATAGTTATTGTTAACTAATTCGGGTTATTGTTTAGGAAGCCATCTTTCAGAGGCTCCTCTGTTATCATACTGTTAACTGGGTTTAGATCACAAGTTGTACGGTGTGATTGGTGTGGCTGGTATGAGTCTTACCCGGGATTCAAAATCCTCCCTTATTGTGTACGCTCGTCCGGGCACAGTACCTAACTGGAGTCTGGAGGAGGGTCATAGGGGGAGGAGCCAGTACACACCACCTGACCTGTAAAAGCTTTACTTTTGTGCCCTGTCTCCTGCGGAGCCGCTATTCCCCATGGTCCTTTCAGGAACCCCAGCATCCACTACGGACTCCGAGAAATAGAATTATCGGTAAGTAAATTCTTACTTTTGTGCCCTGTCTCCTGCGGAGCCGCTATTCCCCATGGTCCTGACGGAGTCCCCAGCATCCACTTAGGACGTCAGAGAAATAAAAGGAAAAAAAAAAGTTTTAGAAATTTAAAAAACTTACTACAAAGACCTTAGAAGTTTCCATTGTGGAGGCTTCAAAGATAAGTGGTATGAGACACCCTCAACACATGGTTGTCCCCAAGTCTCTTCATGTAATCCCAGAATCTATGATGTTGAACTAAAGGGCGCCATACACTAGAACGATAATGCCCGATTTCATCCGATTTCGGGCATTCGGCCCGATATATCAGATGAAATTGGGCATTTTGGAGGCATTTCCAATCAGATCAGATGCGCGTTCCCGTGAGCATCGGATCGGATCCTCCAGATTGACCGTACTGCACTAGCGATCATGCCCGACCCCGCAGGCATGGCTGGGATCGCCCAAGATACATTGTAAGCAAAAGGACAGCATACAATGTATATTGGGCGTTCCTGTCGCCTTGGAGGCTGCCGAGTGATCGCCTGTGACATGACGGTCGGACAAGTCGCAGTAGTGTATGGGCCCCTTAAGTGCTCTGTGGACTTCAGGACTCCTCGTTCTTTTTTTTTTTACGCTTATGATAATTCTTAATGACATTGACTATATGTTTGGGGTTGTTGTCCTGCTGCAGAATACCTTTGGAGCCAATCAGATGCCTCCCTGATGGTATTGCATGATGAAGTTCTGGAAGTGATGATATGGACCCCACAGAGCCCTCTCATCATCGAGTCTGGGATTACATAAAGAGTCAGAAGGACTAGAGCAAGCCTGCTACCACAGATCTGTGGTTGGTTCTCCAAGATGTTTGGAACAACCTCCCTGCCGAGTTCCTTCAAAAACTGTGTGCAAGTGTACCTAGAATTGATGCTGTTTTGAAAGTAAAGGGTGGCCACACCAAATATTGATTTGATTTCCCTTCTTTTCATTCACTGCATTGTGTTAAATGATAAAAAATAAACTATTAACACTTCTATTTTTGAAAGCATTCTTACTTTGCAGCATTAGTTTCTACACCTGCCTAAAACATTTGCACAGTACTGTACTTCTAGGGACTGTTTATGAACTATGGAGATGAAAACAAAATGTTTTTAAGAAGACATCCACGCAAATGAAGCCACGGGCAAACGCTACTTGTAAAAATAACATTTTATACACAAGGTAGTAACAAGTGAATGTGAAAAAGTCATATAGTTCTTAAATAATGTATTTCTTGTTGATTCAAGGCAACTGACAGATTCAAATATTGATAGCAAATAAGCACATTTTTGTATATTTTGTGACAATTTATTTGAAATGTACAACAGATGCTCGAACAGTCTAATACTCATAACTGAAGGTCTAAAAGAAAACCAATTATATATCTCCCGTCAGTTTAGATGGGGGATAAGGTGTGATCGGGCACGCAGAAACAATTGTGCCATTGTCAATTCTGGTCTGTAATTACAGGTAAGCATTTACACCTGTGAGATTCTCTGCATAATGATTTAGCTGAATTAGCTATTGTTTAGTGCAGAAATGGATTTTGAATATTGCTTCACATACAACAGATGTCACAATAATGTCACATACATAATTTATAAAATAATTAAAAATAAGTTACATCAATATCTTAGCAGTCATACTGCTCAACTGCATATTCTGTTAACATATAAAAACATTTGTGGGGTTATGTAATAGAATCCGAGATTATGGGTCGGACGTGATTTCAGTGAATTTGCAGCTAAATTTAAAGCGCTAATCAGTTATAAGGCAAAATCAAATTTAGGAGTGAACCCGCCAAAATCACGCCAGCTCCGTAATTTTCAAACCTTTTTACATAGCCCTCAATTTATATATGACATGCAAAGAGTGTCCTCTGAAACATGCTAGAATAATATAGCTATACTGCAGAATTATTCAATGCATGCTTAGCAATTATATAGGTCTCTATTCGGAAATATCAGTGGTGAAAATAAATGAAAGTAGTTAAAAATATCCACCCATAGAGGTGTCCACCCTTCCTGTGGCTGCCTAAAGCAGAGTACACACCATTCAATGTGACCTAGCGATGTGATGTAGCGCCACATAACATAACATCCACCATGCAAACCGTGCAACGGCGCTATGTATTATTACATACTGTAATTGACTTCACCTGCGTCAGCTGTGGAATCATCCCATTGAAAATACACCACATCCAATGGGACGATTCAATGAATGACGGCCGGGTTCAATGGATCGGGGGTACACACTATACAATGTGTACGATATATCGGTTTGATTCATGTCAGAACGATATATCATCAAATATGTTTTTTTTTTCAATATTAAATATTTATTGAGCATACATGAATAAAAACAAGGAGGGTACAGAAAAGAAAAAGGGTGGAAAAACAGGAGGGTAAGGAGAGACAGGACCCATAAGCATTAATGATGCTTGGCAAACAACTGACAGTATGAAAAAATATAAATGCATGTATAAAAATTTGGAGGCTGGTAAATTAGAGAGCACAGAAAAGAAAACTGAAATCAGACAGGTCACAGAGGGCCAAAACAATTTAATCATCCAGTACATCTTTCATAAGACTGTACACCTCCATCCAAAAGGGGCGTAAAACGGGGGGAGTCCCAAAAAACCTTGAAAAATAGTACATTCCTGGTGACAGAAACGCCATCAAAGTTTGGAGCAGGAGAGCCATATCTTATGTAATTTAGAGGTGGTCTAGTCTATTCACAAGTTTAATGTGCATTTCCATGTGGTTAGTACATTTGGACAGAGAAAAGGTGAAAAGATGGATTGAATCCCACTGTTTGGTGGTAAAGGTATGCTGCAGATCTTTTTCCCAGTCTAACTGGACAGGGGATTTGTCTAGCAGGGTAGGAGGTGACATTAAACAGGACCAACATGATTTAGCACTAATGGTGCCCATACACTTGTACGATGCCCCGTGACGCGACATCGCGGAGCATTGCACCGGCAGTTCAGGTGCGATGAAATCGCACCTGAACTGCCAAAGTGATTACCATGCGATCATGCAATAGATCTCATGGTAATCACATGATCGGCACGTCACACTGGTGCCCATCGCACATCGCAGTGCGATATATCACGTGGTTTAAAAACCACATGCGATCGCACTGCGATACGAGAAATATTAAGTGCAGCACATACTATCTTGAGACGCGACATTCGAGCGGCGTGCCCGCGCATCGCGTCTCAAGGTACCTAAAATGTGAATACAATCCTTCGATTTCTCTCACAGATGAGGTCGAAATCGAAGGATAGCACCTAATATCTCACAAGTGTATGGGCACCATTGCAGCTTGTAAAGATCAGTTAGGCAGATGTATTAAGCCTGGAGAAGTAATAAAGAAGTGATGAGTGGAAGGTGATAATGCACCAGCCAATCATTACGGGTTTGATAAATGACAGGAGCTGACTGGCTGGTGCATTATCACTTCTCCAGGCTTAATACATCCTTATCCGTGCGCCTAACACAACAATCTGCAATGTATGGAAAGTGTGCAATTTAAAAGCGGATACTCTGCGAGCAGGAGAAAAATCTGTTAGCAACTAGGATGGAGAGTCTCCTGAATGACAGGGATATCTTGCACTGACCCAAAAGGGTAGGGGGATGTTTATTCACAAATGTCTTATTTTGATGGACATCATCGTTAAGCAGTTAGGGATTCCTAACATAGGAACAGACAAGTCCACATACCATAAATATATGTTTTGTTTGGAGATCACCATGTATAGTTATTATAAAGATGTTTCCTAACCTTGGGTGCTGGGCTCATTGATTACCACCAACATCTATTACAGTCCAGAACTCGTCTGCTCTGTGCAACTGAAGGAGGTCCAGTGCTATATGGGGGTAATTCCAAGTTGATCGCAGCAGGAATTTTTTTTAGCAGTTGGGCAAAACCATGTGCACTGCAGGGGGAGCAGATATAACATGTGCAGAGAGAGTTAGTTTTGGGTGGGTTATATTGTTTCTGTGCAGGGTAAATACTGGCTGCTTTATTTTTACACTGCAATTTAGAGATTGTAGATTGAACTCACCACACCCAAATCTATCTCTCTCTACACATGTTATATCTGCCCCCCCCCTGCAGTGCACATGGTTTTGCCCAACTGCTAAAAAATTTCCTGCTGCGATCAACTTGGAATTACCCCCTATATGCAGTAGTGTTGTCACTGCGCATCCCTTGTGAATTTTCCATTCCACATGAGTGGGAATTTCATAGAAAATGGTATAGAAATACCGGGCATTCTAACTGTTGGTTGCCACACTGTTGGGATCCGGATCTCATCCCAGTCACAGGGGAAGAACACCTCCAAGGCCTGCCTAAAACAGACTTGATGGAGTAGCATAGAGCAGTACCAAACTCCCACTGGTTCAAGAGCACCCAGCTAAGTAAAACCCTTTGTTACAGCTTCACGTAGTGATCTGATTTAACAGAACAACCCTGTTATGGAAAAGATTTTCTGCTCTAATCCCTCGCATACCCATGACCAAGTAGCATAGGGTTCTACTGTAACTCTGCTGTACGCAGAAGCTACTACTTCCACATCATATGGACTGCGCACAGCATTCCTGGTACTAGATATACACCGCTGAGGAAAAACAATTTGTGATTCTTCTCTAGTGCAGTTTGGTTAGCACCTGATAATATCAGTCTATTACAATGGAAGGGAATACAACATGCACATACAATCCACACAAACACATACTACTTTCAATGAGAAAAGTTAAAAGAAAGGCCTATTTATTGAATGGCTTTAACTTTATGAAGAAAAAGGGAGCAAGCTTCGTACAAAAATTCACTGCGGCTTATAGGGACACCGGGTTTTCTACCTAGGAGAGCTTGGTCCATGGCGATGGCCAAACAGTCCGGTCCCAGCTTTGACCCTGCCTCCAGATAACTAGCTGGGACACACAGGTCACTAGCAACAAGTGCCTCTTCTAAAGTGTGCAGGACAGACTGACAAACTCTTTGGTCTGAATGGTTATCTCCATTTAGAATGTTAAACAGACTGTCTGCTTTGGATATAAACTCCACCAACACAAAGCAGGTCAGCACCCCATAACGAAACACATCAAACGGGACGGCCTCGTGATCTCGGCACTGGATCTTCTTCAGAAGTGCAGAAGAAATGTCATTAGGGATATCCCCTTCCTGGCAAATATTGGTCAGCAACTCACTGTAACTCTTTCCATTCACACCAGGCTTTTTCTTCCTTCCTCCAGCACTGAGGCAGTCATATGCAGCACTTAAGTTGTTGCTAAAAGCAGACCTGTACAAGACAATGAGTATGTATTAAAAGCCAGAAGTCATTTCTAACTCTATTTGTTAAAGGGCACTTATTAAGCACCTGCAAACATGTACAGCATACATCTGGCCCAATGAAAGCACCATTATTGTACAAACTCGTCAAAATGACGGCACAACATAACAGTAAATGTCAGCGTCGGCAGCTGTGCGCACCTGAACGGAGCAACACTTGAATTGCTCCATTGGGCGCCATCTAGTGGCCGCCGGTGTGCAAGCGTTAGCCTTTTATTATATAGGCTATGGATATTAGAAGTGAGGAGCAGCGTTAGCCTTTTATTATATAGGCTGTGGATATTAGAAGTGAGGAGCAGCGTTAGCCTTTTATTATATAGGCTATGGATATTAAAAGGCTAACGCTGCTACTCACTTCTATTATATAGGCTATGGATATTAAAAGTGAGGAGCAGCATTAGCCTTTTATTATATAGGCTATGGATATTAAAAGGCTAACGCTGCTCCTCACTTCTATTATATAGGCTATGGATAATAAGAATTTACTTACCGATAATTCTATTTCTCATAGTCCGTAGTGGATGCTGGGGACTCCGAAAGGACCATGGGGAACAGCGGCTCCGCAGGAGACTGGGCACAAAGTAAAAGCTTTAGGACTAGCTGGTGTGCACTGGCTCCTCCCCCTATGACCCTCCTCCGAGCCTCAGTTAGGATACTGTGCCCGGACGAGCATACACAATAAGGAAGGATTTTGAATCCCGGGTAAGACTCATACCAGCCACACCAATCACACCGTACAACTTGTGATCTGAACCCAGTTAACAGCATGATAACAGAGGAGCCTCTGAAAAGATGGCTCACAACAACAATAACCCGATTTTTGTAACAATAACTATGTACAAGTAATGCAGACAATCCGCACTTGGGATGGGCGCCCAGCATCCACTACGGACTATGAGAAATAGAATTATCGGTAAGTAAATTCTTATTTTCTCTAACGTCCTAGTGGATGCTGGGGACTCCGAAAGGACCATGGGGATTATACCAAAGCTCCCAAATGGGCGGGAGAGTGCGGATGACTCTGCAGCACCGAATGAGAGAACTCCAGGTCCTCCTCAGCCAGGGTATCAAATTTGTAGAATTTAGCAAACGTGTTTGCCCCTGACCAAGTAGCTGCTCGGCAAAGTTGTAAAGCCGAGACCCCTCGGGCAGCCGCCCAAGATGAGCCCACTTTCCGTGTGGAATGGGCTTTTACAGATTTTGGCTGTGGCAGGCCTGCCACAGAATGTGCAAGCTGAATTGTACTACAAATCCAACGAGCAATCGTCTGCTTAGAAGCAGGAGCACCCAGCTTGTTGGGTGCATACAGGATAAACAGCGAATCAGATTTCCTGACTCCAGCCGTCCTGGAAACATATTTTCAGGGCCCTGACTACGTCCAGCAACTTGGAATCCTCCAAGTCCCTAGTAGCCGCAGGCACCACAATAGGCTGGTTTAAGTGAAATGCTGAAACCACCTTAGGGAGAAATTGAGGACGAGTCCTCAATTCTGCCCTGTCCGTATGAAAAATTAGGTAAGGGCTTTTATAGGATAAAGCCGCCAATTCTGAGACACGCCTGGCTGAAGCCAGGGCTAACAGCATTACCACTTTCCATGTGAGATATTTTAAGTCCACAGTGGTGAGTGGTTCAAACCAATGTGATTTTAGGAATCCCAAAACTACATTGAGATCCCAAGGTGCCACTGGAGGCACAAAAGGAGGCTGTATATGCAGTACTCCCTTGACAAACGTCTGAACTTCAGGAACAGAAGCCAGTTCTTTTTGGAAGAATATTGACAGGGCCGAAATTTGAACCTTAATGGACCCTAATTTGAGGCCCATAGACAGTCCTGTTTGCAGGAAATGCAGGAAACGACCCAGTTGAAATTCCTCCGTAGGTGCCTTCCTGGCCTCGCACCACGCAACATATTTACGCCAAATACGGTGATAATGTTGTATGGTTACATCCTTCCTGGCTTTGATCAGGGTAGGGATGACTTCATCCGGAATGCCTTTTTCCTTCAGGATCCGGCGTTCAACCGCCATGCCATCAAACGCAGCCGCGGTAAGTCTTGGAACAGACATGGTCCCTGCTGGAGCAGGTCCTTTCTTAGAGGTAGAGGCCACGGGTCTTCCGTGAGCATCTCTTGAATTTCCGGGTACCAAGTCCTTCTTGGCCAATCCGGAGCCACGAGTATAGTCTTTACTCCTCTCCTTCTTATGATTCTCAGTACTTTTGGTATGAGAGGAAGAGGAGGGAACACATACACTGACTGGTACACCCACGGTGTTACCAGAGCGTCCACAGCTATTGCCTGAGGGTCCCTTGACCTGGCGCAATATCTGTCCAGTTTTTTGTTGAGGCGGGACGCCATCATGTCCACCTTTGGTTTTTCCCAACGGTTCACAATCATGTGGAAGACTTCTGGGTGAAGTCCCCACTCCCCCGGGTGAAGATCGTGTCTGCTGAGGAAGTCTGCTTCCCAGTTGTCCACTCCCGGAATGAACACTGCTGACAGTGCTATCACATGATTCTCCGCCCAGCGAAGAATCCTTGCCACTTCCATCATTGCCCTCCTGCTTCTTGTGCCGCCCTGTCTGTTTACGTGGGCGACTGCCGTGATGTTGTCCGACTGGATCAACACCGGCTGACCCTGAAGCAGAGGTCTTGCCTGACTTAGGGCATTGTAAATGGCCCTTAGTTCCAGGATATTTATGTGAAGTGACGTTTCCATGCTTGACCACAAGCCCTGGAAATTTCTTCCCTGTGTGACTGCTCCCCAGCCTCTCAGGCTGGCATCCGTGGTCACCAGGACCCAATCCTGGATGCCGAATCTGCGGCCCTCTAGGAGATGAGCACTCTGTAACCACCACAGGAGAGACACCCTTGTCCTTGGAGACAGGGTTATCCGCTGATGCATTTGAAGATGCGATCCGGACCATTTGTCCAGCAGATCCCACTGAAAAGTTCTTGCGTGGAATCTGCCGAATGGAATCGCTTCGTAAGAAGCCACCATCTTTCCCAGGACCCTTGTGCATTGATGTACTGACACTTGGCCTGGTCTTAGGAGGTTCCTGACTAGGTCGGATAACTCCTTGGCTTTCTCCTCCGGGAGAAACACCTTTTTCTGTACTGTGTCCAGAATCATCCCTAGAAACAGCAGACGTGTCGTCGGAATCAGCTGCGATTTTGGAATATTTAGAATCCATCCGTGCTGTCGTAGTACTACTTGAGATAGTGCTACTCCGACCTCTAACTGTTCTCTGGACCTTGCCCTTATCAGGAGATCGTCCAAGTAAGGGATAATTAAGACGCCTTTTCTTCGAAGAAGAATCATCATTTCGGCCATTACCTTGGTAAAGACCCGGGGTGCCGTGGACAATCCAAACGGCAGCGTCTGAAACTGATAGTGACAGTTCTGTACCACAAACCTGAGGTACCCTTGGTGAGAAGGGCAAATTGGGACATGGAGGTAAGCATCCTTGGTGTCCAGAGACACCATATAGTCCCCTTCTTCCAGGTTCGCTATCACTGCTCTGAGTGACTCCATCTTGAACTTGAACCTTTTTATGTAAGTGTTCAAGGATTTCAGATTTAAAATGGGTCTCACCGAGCCGTCCGGCTTCGGTACCACAAACAGCGTGGAATAATACCCCTTTCCCTGTTGTAGGAGGGGTACCTTGATTATCACCTGCTGGGAATACAGCTTGTGAATGGCTTCCAATACCGCCTCCCTGTCGGGGGGAGACGTTGGTAAAGCAGACTTCAGGAACCGGCGAGGGGGAGACGTCTCGAATTCCAATTTGTACCCCTGAGATACTACCTGCAGGATCCAGGGGTCCACTTGCGAGTGAGCCCACTGCGCGCTGAAATTCTTGAGACGGGCCCCCACCGTGCCTGAGTCCGCTTGTAAGGCCCCAGCGTCATGCTGAGGACTTGGCAGAAGCGGGGGAGGGCTTCTGTTCGTGGGAAGAGGCTGTTTGCTGCAGTCTTTTTCCCCTTCCTCTGCCCCGGGGCAGATATGAGTGGCCTTTTGCCCGCTTGCCCTTATGGGGACGAAAGGACTGAGCCTGAAAAGACGGTATCTTTTTCTGCTGCGAGGTGACTTGGGGTAAAAAGGTGGATTTTCCAGCCGTTGCCGTGGCCACCAGGTCCGATAGACCGACCCCAAATAACTCCTCCCCTTTATACGGCAATACTTCCATATGCCGTTTGGAATCCGCATCCCCTGACCACTGTCGCGTCCATAATCCTCTTCTGGCAGAAATGGACATCGCACTTACTCTTGATGCCAGAGTGCAAATATCCCTCTGTGCATCTCGCATATATAGAAATGCATCCTTTAAATGCTCTATAGTCAATAATATATTGTCCCTGTCCAGGGTATCAATATTTTCAGTCAGGGAATCCGACCAAGCCACCCCAGCACTGCACATCCAGGCTGAAGCGATTGCTGGTCGCAGTATAATACCAGTATGTGTGTATATACTTTTAAGGATATTTTCCAGCTTCCTATCAGCTGGTTCCTTGAGGGCGGCCGTATCAGGAGACGGTAACGCCACTTGTTTTGATAAGCGTGTGAGCGCCTTATCTACGCTAGGGGGTGTTTCCCAACGCGCCCTAACCTCTGGCGGGAAAGGGTATAATGCCAATAATTTTTTAGAAATTAGCAGTTTTTTATCGGGGGAAACCCACGCTTCATCACACACCTCATTTAACTCATCTGATTCAGGAAAAACTACGGGTAGTTTTTTCACACCCCACATAATACCCTTTTTTGTGGTACTTGTAGTATCAGAAATGTTCAAAACCTCCTTCATTGCCGTGATCATGTAACGTGTGGCCCTACTGGAAAATACGTTTGTTTCCTCACCGTCGACACTGGAGTCAGTGTCCGTGTCTGTATCGACCTGAGGTAACGGGCGTTTTATAGCCCCTGACGGTGTTTGAGACGCCTGTACAGGTATTAACTGATTTGCCGGCTGTCTCATGTCGTCAACAGTCTTTTGTAAAGTGCCGACACTATCACGTAATTCTTTCCATAAGACCATCCAGTCAGGTGTCGACTCCCTAGGGGGTGACATCACTAACACAGGCAATTGCTCCGCCTCCACACCATTTTCCTCCTCATACATGTCGACACAGCGTACCGACACACAGCACACACACAGGGAATGCTCTGACAGAGGACAGGACCCCACTAGCCCTTTGGGGAGACAGAGGGAGAGTTTGCCAGCACACACCAGAGCGCTATATATATATATATACAGGGATAACCTTATATAAGTGTTTTTCCCTAATATAGCTGCTGTATATATTAATATGCCAATTTAGTGCCCCCCCCTCTCTTGTTTTACCCTGTTTCTGTAGTGCAGGACTGCAGGGGAGAGTCAGGGAGCCTTCCTCCAACGGAGCTGTGAGGAAAAAATGGCGCTTGTGTGCTGAGGAGATAGGCCGCCGAAAAAGGGGCGGAGCCTTTCTCCCGCTTTTTTGTGGAAAACTGGCAGGGGTTAAATACATCCATATAGCCCAGGAGCTATATGTGATGTATTTTTAGCCATTTAAGGTATTTTCATTGCGTCCCAGGGCGCCCCCCCCCAGCGCCCTGCACCCTCAGTGACCGGAGTGTGAAGTGTGCTGAGAGCAATGGCGCACAGCTGCAGTGCTGTGCGCTACCTTATTGAAGACAGGACGTCTTCTGCCGCCGATTTTCCGGACCTCTTCACTCTTCTGGCTCTGTAAGGGGGCCGGCGGCGCGGCTCCGGGACCCATCCATGGCTGGGCCTGTGATCGTCCCTCTGGAGCTAATGTCCAGTAGCCTAAGAAGCCCAATCCACTCTGCACGCAGGTGAGTTCGCTTCTTCTCCCCTTAGTCCCTCGATGCAGTGAGCCTGTTGCCAGCAGGTCTCACTGAAAATAAAAAAAAACCTATTTAAACTTTTACTCTAAGCAGCTCAGGAGAGCCACCTAGATTGCACCCTTCTCGTTCGGGCACAAAATCTTAACTGAGGCTTGGAGGAGGGTCATAGGGGGTGGAGCCAGTGCACACCAGCTAGTCCTAAAGCTTTTACTTTGTGCCCAGTCTCCTGCGGAGCCGCTGTTCCCCATGGTCCTTTCGGAGTCCCCAGCATCCACTAGGACGTTAGAGAAAATAAGATTTTAAACCTACCGGTAAATCTATTTCTCCTAGTCCGTAGAGGATGCTGGGGAATCCGTTTGGACCATGGGGTATAGACGGGCTCCACAGGAGACATGGGCACCTATAAAGAACTTTTAGTATGGGTGTGCACTGGCTCCTCCCTCTATGCCCCTCCTCCAGACCTCAGCTAGAGAACTGTGCCCAGAGGAGATGGACAATACGAGGAAAGGATTTTGTAAATCTAAGGGCAAGATTCATACCAGCCCACACCAATCATACCATATAACCTGGAATACACATAACTAGTTAACAGTATGAACAAACAACAGCAACGGTCCAAGACCGATTCCAACTGTAACATAACCCTTATGTAAGCAACAACTATATACAAGTCTTGCAGATTTTCCGCACTGGGACGGGCGCCCAGCATCCTCTACGGACTAGGAGAAATAGATTTACCGGTAGGTTTAAAATCTTATTTTCTCTTACGTCCTAGAGGATGCTGGGGACTCCGTAAGGACCATGGGGTTCATACCAAAGCTCCCAATCGGGCGGGAGAGTGCGGATGACTCTGCAGCACCGAATGGGCAAATGCTAGGTCCTCATCAGCCAGGGTATCAAACTTGTAGAATTTAGCAAAAGTGTTTGACCCCGACCAAGTCGCTGCTCGGCAAAGCTGTAATGCAGAGACGCCCCGGGCAGCCGCCCAAGAAGAGCCCACCTTCCTACCGAAATGGGCCTTTACTGAATGTGGTAACGGCAATCCAGCCGTAACATACGCCTGCTGAATCGTGTTACAGATCCAGCGAGCAATAGTCTGCTTTGAAGCAGGCGCGCCAATCTTGTTGGCTGCATACAGAACAAACAGAGCCTCCGTTTTCCTAATTCTAGCCGTCCTGGCTACATAAATCTTTAAGGCCCTGACTACATCCAGGGACCTGGAATCCTCCAAGTCACATGTAGCCACAGGCACCACAATAGGTTGGTTTATATGGAATGAAGAAACCACCTTAGGTAAAAATTGAGGACGAGTCCTCAATTCCGCTCTATCAACATGAAAAATCAAAGTAGGGGCTCTTGTGAGACAAGGCCGCTAATTCGACACCCGCCTTGCAGATGCCAAAGCCAATAACATGACCACCTTCCAGGTGAGAAATTTCAACTCAACCGTGTTAAGGGATTCAAACCAGTGTGATTTTAGGAACTGCAACACCACGTTCAGGTCCCATGGTGCCACTGGGGGCACAAAAGGAGGCTGGATGTGTAGCACTCCCTTTACAAAAGTCTGGACTTCTGGAAGAGAAGCCAATTCCTTCCGAAAGAATATCGACAGAGCCAAAATCTGTACCTTAACAGAGCCTAATTTTAGGCCCATATCCACTCCTGTCTGTAGGAAGTGGAGAAAACGACCCAAATGGAAATCTTCCGTAGTAGCATTCCTGGTTTCACACCAAGAGACATATTTCCGCCAGATACGGTGATAATGTTTTGCCGTCACCTCCTTCCTAGCCTTTATTAGAGTAGGTATGACCTCTTCCGGAATACCCTTCTCAGCTAGGATCCGGCGTTCAACCGCCATGCCGTCAAACGTAACCGCGGTAAGTCTTGGAACATGCAGGGCCCCTGCTGCAACAGGTCCTCCCTTAGAGGAAGAGGCCAAGGATCTTCTGTGAGCATCTCCTGAAGATCTGAGTACCAGGCCCTGCGAGGCCAGTCTGGAACTATGAGTATTGTCTGTACTCTTTTTCGCCTTATGATCCTCAACACCTTTGTGATGAGAGGAAGAGGAGGAAACACGTACACCGATTGGAACACCCATGGCGTTACCAGAGCGTCTACTGCTATTGCCTGAGGGTCCCGGGACCTGGCACAATACCTACGAAGCTTCTTGTTGAGGCGTGACGCCATCATGTCTATTTGAGGAACTCCCCAAAGACCCGTTATCTCTGCAAAGACTTCTTGATGAAGTCCCCACTCTCCTGGATGGAGATCGTGTCTGCTGAGGAAGTCTGCCTCCCAGTTGTCCACACCCGGAATGAAGACAGCTGACAGAGCGCTTACGTGATTTTCCGCCCAGCGAAGAATCCTGGTGGCTTCTGCCATTGCGACTCTGCTCCTTGTCCCGCCTTGGCGGTTCACATGAGCCACTGCTGTGACATTGTCCGATTGAATCAGCACCGGTAGGTTGCGAAGAAGACTCTCCGCTTGTCGAAGGCCGTTGTATATGGCCCTTAATTCCAACACGTTGATGTGCAGGCAGGACTCCTGGTTTGTCCATAGTCCTTGAAAATTTCTTCCTTGGGTTACTGCTCCCCATCTTCGGAGGCTCGCGTCCGTGGTTACCAGAACCCAGTCCTGAATGCCGAATCTGCGACCCTCTAGGAGGTGAGCACTTTGCAGCCACCATAGAAGAGACCCTGGCCCTGGGGGACAGTGTTATCTTTTGATGTAATTGTAGATGGGACCCGGACCCTTTGTCCAGAAGGTCCCATTGAAACGTCCTCGCATGGAACCTGCCGAAGGGGATGGCCTCGTAGGCTGCCACCATTTTCCCCAGAACACGAGTGCATTGATGAACGGACACTCTTTTTGGCTTTAGCAGATCTCCGACCATGTTCTGGAGGTCCTGGGCTTTTTCCAACGGGAGAAAAACCTTCTTTTGTTCCGTGTCCAGTATCATACCTAGGAACGCTAGTCAAGTTGTTGGAACCAACTGTGACTTCGGTCGATTGAGAATCCAACCGTGTTGCTGGAGTACTCTCAGAGAGAGTGACACGTTTCTCAGCAATTGCTCTTTTGATCTCGCCTTTATCAGGAGATCATCCAAGTATGGGATAATTGTGACTCCTTGCTTGCGCAGGACCACCATCATTTCCGCCATTATCTTGGTGAAAATCCTCGGGGGCCGTGGAAAGCCCAAACGGCAACGTCTGAAACTGGTAATGACAATCCTGTACAGCGAATCTCAGGTACTCCTGATGAGAGGGATATATGGGGACATGAAGGTAAGCATCCTTTATGTCCAGTGACGCCATAAAATCCCCCCCCCCCTCCAGGCTGGCTATTACCGCTCGGAGCGATTCCATCTTGAATTTGAATCTTTTCAAGTACAGGTTTAGGGATTTTAGATTTAAAATGGGTCTGACCGAACCATCCGGCTTCGGGACCACAAAAAGGGTCGAATAGTACCCTTTTCCCTGTTGGTTCAGGGGAACCCTGATAATTACTTGCTGTTGACACAGCGTTTGAATTGCAGCTAACACTACATCCCGCTCTGGAGTAGAAGCTGGTAAGGCAGACTTGAAAAATCGGCGTGGGGGCACCTCTTCGAATTCCAGTTTGTAGCCTTGGGAAACTATTTCCAACGCCCAAGGATTCACGTCTGACCTGACCCAGACCTGGCTGAAGAGTCGAAGGCGTTCCCCCACTGGTGCGGACTCCCACAGGGGAGCCCCAGCATCATGCAGTTGGTTTTGTAGAAGCCGGGGAGGACTTCTGTTCCTGGGCACCAGCCGAAGCAGGTGTTCTCTTTCCTCTACCCTTACCTCTGGCAAGGAAAGAGTATCCCCGACCTCTTCTGGACTTTTGCGACCGAAAGGACTGCATGTGATATTGTGGAGTTTTCTTTTGCTGTTGGGGAATAAAAGGTAAAAAGGTAGATTTACCCGTGGTAGCTGTGGAAACCAGGTCCGCGAGCCCATCCCCAAACAACACGTCACCCTTATAGGGTAAAACCTCCATATGCTTTTTCGAATCCGCATCACCCGTCCATTGGCCCCCATAAGGATCGTCTCGCTGAAATAGCCATGGCATTGGCTCTGGAACACAGCAACCCAATGTCCCTTTGAGCGTCTCTCATATACAAGACTGCGTCTTTAATATGGGCTAGAGTTAACAAAATAGCATCCCTATCTAGGGTATCAAGGTCAGCCGACAGGGTATCTGTCCAAGCTGCAACTGCGCTACATACCCATGCCGACGCAATTGCCGGTCTGAGCAAAGCACCAGTATGTGAATAAATAGACTTTAATGTAGTCTCCTGCCTGCGGTCCGCAGGGTCCTTGAGGGCCGCTGTGTCTGGAGACGGCAGCGCCACTTTCTTGGACAGGCGTGTTAAAGCCTTGTCCACAGTGGGAGAGGATTCCCAACGTACCCTGTCCTGTGTAGGGAAAGGGTATGCCATATTAATTATTTTGGGAATCTGCAGACTCTTATCTGGAGTCTCCCAAGCTTTTTCAAATAACTCGTTAAGTTCATGAAATGGGGGAAAGTTTATTATCTGTTTCTTTCCCTTAAACATGTGTACCCTCATGTCTGGAACAGAGGGTTCATCAGAAATATGCAACACATCTCTTATTGCTATAATCATACACTGAATACTCTTTGTCACCTTAGGGTGCAATCTAGCTTCATCATAGTCGACACTAGAATCAGAGTCCGTGTCAGTATCAGTGTCCACAATTAGTGACAAGGGACGCTTTTGAGACCCCGACGGGCCTTGTGAGTTGGTCCAATCCGAGGATTGACCCCCTGATGCCTCCCTGGATTCAGCTTTATCTAGCCTCTTATGTAAAGATGCCACACTTGCATTCAACATATGCCACATGTCCATCCATTCCTGAGTCGGCACTACCGACGGGGACACACCACTCATCTGCTCCACCTCCTCCTTGGAGAAGCCTTCCGCTTCAGACATGCCGACACGCACGTACCGACACCCACACAGGGATATACCTATAAGGGGACAAATCCCCAACCAGACCCTTAGGAGAGACAGAGAGAGAGTATGCCAGCACACACCCAGCGCCAAACTGACACTGGAAAATCCAGACAGCGCTTTTATATTATTATATAATGCCAATCTTCCCACTCACTGCGCTCCAATGTGCCCCCCTCCTCTTTTTCAGCCCTCTAAAGTGTTCAGCAGGGGAGAGTCCGGGGAGCCAGCGTTCTCTGCAGCCTCTGTGGAGAAAATGGCGCTGGTTAGTGCTGAGGGATCAAGCTCCACCCCCTCCAGCGGCGGGCTTCGGTCCCTCTTCGATTTTAATAAAATGGTGGGGTATCATCTATTTGCTGCCTCCGCAGCCTAATGTGACCTTTTTTGCCCAAAAACAAGGTTTATTGCTGCCCAGTGCGCCCCCCTGCGCCCTGCACCCATCAGTGCTTTCTGTGTGTCTGTGTGTGGGAGCAATGGCGCGCAGCTTACCGCTGCGCGCTTTACCTCATGAAGATCTGAAGTCTTCTGCCGCCTTTGACGTCTTCTTGCTTCTCATACTCACCCGGCTTCTATCTTCCGGCTCTGTGAGGAGGACAGCGGCGCGGCTCCGGGACGAACCCCAGGGTGAGACCTATGTTCCGACTCCCTCTGGAGCTAATGGTGTCCAGTAGCCTAAGAAGCAGAGCCTATCATTTAAGTAGGTCTGCTCCTCTCCCCTCAGTCCCACGATGCAGGGAGCCTGTTGCCAGCAGTGCTCCCTGAAAATAAAAAAAACGAACAAAATTTTTTTTTTTTTTTTTTTTTACACAGAAAACTCAGGAGAGCTCTCTGCAGTGCACCCTTCTCCTCTGGGCACAGGATCTAACTGAGGTCTGGAGGAGGGGCATAGAGGGAGGAGCCAGTGCACACCCATACTAAAAGTTCTTTATAGGTGCCAATGTCTCCTGCGGAGCCCGTCTATACCCCATGGTCCTTACGGAGTCCCCAGCATCCTCTAGGACATAAGAGAAATTAGAAGTGAGGAGCAGAGTTAGCCTTTTATTATATAGGCTATGGATATTAGAAGTGAGGAGCAGCGTTAGCCTTTTATTATATAGGCTGTGGATATTAGAAGTGAGGAGCAGCGTTAGCCTTTTATTATATAGGCTATGGATATTAGAAGTGAGGAGCAGCGTTAGCCTTTTATTATATAGGCTATGGATATTAGAAGTGAGGAGCAGCGTTAGCCTTTTATTATATAGGCTATGGATATTAGAAGTGAGGAGCAGCGTTAGCCTTTTATTATATAGGCTATGGATATTAGAAGTGAGGAGCAGCGTTAGCCTTTTATTATATAGGCTATGGATATTAGAAGTGAGGAGCAGCGTTAGCCTTTTATTATATAGGCTATGGATATTAGAAGTGAGGAGCAGCGTTAGCCTTTTATTATATAGGATATGGATATTAGAAGTGAGGAGCAGCGTTAGCCTTTTATTTAGTATAGTCTAAAGGCCCATACACACTGGGCGATGTTGAGCTGAAAGCAGGTCACTTTTGGGGTGTTGAGCAGCTTTCAGCTCAAAGCCGCCCAGTGTGTATGGACAAGCGATGAGCAGTGAGCGCTGATGAGCAGTGAGCGCTGATGCGCGCTCCCGCTTCATCGCTGGCGGCCGCCGTTCACTACTGGTATTACCAGTAGATGAACGGCGGGATGAGCGACTTTCCATGGTATCCTGCTATGGAAAGCCGCTCACATCGCTGGGCAGGGGGGAAAAGGGCTCAGTGTGTATGCACTGAGCAATTTTCAGCCCAGCGATGTCAGCGATCATCGCTATGCATACACGCTGGGCAAAGACGCCCAGTGTGTATGCACCTTAAGAGTTTATCTCCTCATTCACAAAACTAGAAAAAAATTGCTTGAAGGGGCTAAATAGCTGCTGAAAAACAAGCATGGGCAGCAGGCAGGGCAAGCTCAGCCATACGTATACTTCATCTGCTGCTGTCTATCAGTGAAAGTGCTTCCTGATAGAACAGAAAACATGGCCCAGAATGGTGTCTAAATATAGACATGGAGGGCTGTGTGTGAGTGACCCGATGCTACTGATGGTGTGCAGCGTGTGCCCTGCCTTCAACCAGATTCCCTTCCTCCTCAGGATATTAAATTGCAATCAGTCTGACAATCTGGTCATCCATCAAAAGGAGAATCAGGGATTTGTGTTTGTAATTATCTGCTCTAAAAACCGGCAAGAAACAGGAGCAACAATAGCTATGTAATAACTCAACATACCATACCATCCTCATACACATATCCCTTTTTTGCACTATATGTGAGAAGCCTTCCGCAGTTCCTGTACTGCATACTTTTTCCTCCATTGTGCTTCTTTGTTCGCTTATAGTGTACTATAATGGGGCAGATGTATTAACCTGGAGAAGGCATAGGGAAGTGATGAACCAGTGATATGTGCAAGGTGATAAACACACCAGCCAATCAGATCCTAACTGTTAATTTACATAATGGAGCCGATTGGCTGGTGCGTTTATCACCTTGCATATATCACTGGTTTGTCACTTCCTTATGCCTTCTCCAGGATGATACTGCCTATGTACTTAGGATGTTTTGGCTCAGCTAAACCGGGCTATTTGTCTCGATTTGAGAATAGGTTTAAGTGGGTACATCTGTATTGTAGGTAGTTTCTCAATTACAGCAATTTCAGTGGATTATCATTAAGGTGGGTACACACTAGAAAGATATATCTGCAGATCAATTGATCTGCAGATATATCTATGGACGGATCGGGCAGTGTGTTGAGCATACACACTGCCCGATCCGTCGGGGACTGACGTCATGAACTGGGCGGGCGTGTACACAGGCTCGCCCAGTTCAGCTGTCAATCACCGCCGGCCTTCGCAGCATGTGTACGGGCGGTCGGCCGACCGCCGTACACACACAGCGACGCACCAATATATCGCTAGGTATATTGGCCGTCGGCTGTGCTGCGGGGACAACACGATACTTCTGTGAACGACGGAGTTCACAGACATATCGGCCGTACACACTGGCCAACGGACCCGCGATATATCGGCCGTTCAAGAGAACGGCCGATATATCGGCCAGTGTGTACGGGCCTTTAGAAAAAAAAAAAAGCCTTACAGAGTTGGCCACAAGAAAATATACGGTATATAGCACTGAAACAGGTGGAGCATAAAATTAGTTCAGAACAGTATGTACAGTCACGTAAAGGATTTTTGAAAATATTTAATTACAAGGTGAGAATTTCCAATTTCTCTAACGTCCTTGAGGATGCTGGGACTCCGTAAGGACCATGGGGAATAGACGGGCTCCGCAGGAGATAGGGCACTTTAAGAAAGCTTTGGACTCTGGGTGTGCACTGGCTCCTCCCTCTATGCCCCTCCTCCAGACCTCAGTTTTACACTGTGCCCAGAGCAAGATGGGTGCACTGCAGAGAGCTCTCCAGAGTTCTCTGCCTAGAAGCATTTTTGTTTGGATTTTTTCTTCTTCTACCTTTTACTACTTTTTCACAGGGAGCACTGCTGGCAACAGGCTCCCTGCATCGAGGGACTGAGGAGAGAGGAGCAGACCTTCTTGTCAAAGATAGGCTCTGCTTCCTCGGCTACTGGACACCATTAGCTCCAGAGGGGGTGAACGCAGGTTCTTACTGGGCGTCCACCCCCGGAGCCGCGCCGCCGTTCTCCTCACAGAGCTAGAAGTACAGAAGACAGGAGTCGTCAGGCGGCAGAAGCCTTCAGCTTCACTGAGGTAATGCACAGCACTGGAGCTGTGCGTCATTGCTCCCATACACCTCACATACTCCGGTCACTGTAAGGGTGCAGGGCGCAGGGGGGGGGGGGGGGCGCCCTGGGCAGCAATATAAACCTCTGCATGGCAAAAAGACTATATACATGTACAGGTGGGCTCTGTACATGTATATAAAAGAGCCCCCGCCATATTTTACTAAGTTTGAGCAGGACAGAAGCCCGCCGCCGAGGGGGCGGGGCTTCTCCCTCAGCACTCACCAGCGCCATTTTCTCTCCACAGCACTGCTGAGAGGAAGCTCCCCGGACTCTTCCCTGCTTACACACAGTGAAAGGGTGCTTAAAAGAGAGGGGGGGGGGGGGGGGCACATAATTGGCGGTTTACATATTATACAGCGCTGCTGGGGAAAAACATTTTGTGTTGTTCTCCAGGGTTATTGTGCTGGGGTGTGTGCTGGCATACTCTCTCTCTCTGTCTCTCCAAAGGGCCTTGACAGGGATACGGTCTTCAGGAAAGGGGTTCCCTGTGTGTGTGTGTGAAGTGTGTCGGTACGCGTGTGTCGACATGTTTGACGAGGAAGGCTCGCTTAATGTGGAAGGGGAGTGCTTGAATGTCAGGTCGCCGTCGGCAAAGCAGACACCGGAATGGGTGGATATGCTGAATGTCTTGAATGCAAATGTCAATCTATTGCATAAAAGATTAGACAAGGCAGAAGCTAGGGATCAGTCAGGTAGCCAGTCCATGCCTGTCTCTGGGGCGCCAGGTCCTTCGGGGTCTCAGAAGCGCACCATATCCCAGATCGATGACACAGATACCGACACAGATACTGACTCTAGTGTCGACTATGAAGATGCAAAATTACAGCCAAAAGGTGGCTAAGGGTATACGGTACATGATTATTGCCATTAAAGAGGTTTTGCATATTACTGAGGAAAAAAAAGGGAAAAAGCCTGAAGTCACTTTTCCATCCTCATTTGAATTAAGTGACTTGTGCGAAAAGGCTTGGGAATCTCCGGATAGGAGACCACAAGTTCCCAAAAGGATTCTCATGGCGTATCCTTTTCCAAAAAGGTGGCACTGCCTTCTCAGGATACGGCTTCCCTCAAGGAACCTGCTGATCGCAGGCAGGAAATTACCTTAAAGCACATTTACAATCATTCCGGTACTATTGCTCGACCGGCTATGGCGTCGGCCTGGGTTTGTAGTGCGGTTGTGGCATGGGCAGATTCCTTATCTACGGAAATTGACACCTTAGATAGGGACGCCATTCAAATGACCATAGAGCATATCAGAGATGCTGCCTTGTATATGAGGGATGCTCAGAGAGACATTTGTTTATTAAGCTCCAGAATAAATGCTATGTCTATTTCTGCTAGGCGGCTCTTGTGGACCCGACAGTGGACGGGAGATGCCGATTCAAAGCGGCATATGGAGTCCTTGCCTTACAAAGGGGTGGAGTTGTTTGGAGACGGCCTCTCGGATCTTGTCTCTACGGCTACGGCTGGTAAGTCAAATTTCTTACCTTATGTCCCCCCGCAGCATACAAAAAAAAGGCACCTCATTATCAAATGCAGTCCTTTCGTTCCAATAAAAACAAGAAGGTACGTGGATCATCCTTTGTTGCCAGAGGGAAAGGCAGGCGAAAAAAGCTGCACACAGCTAGTTCCCAAGAGCAGAAGTCCTCCCCTGCGTCTGCAAAGTCCACCGCATGACGCTGGGGCTTTCCGAGGGGAGGCAGATCTGGTGGGGGCTCGTCTTCGATTTTTCAGCCACGTCTGGGTTCACTCGCAGGTGGATCCCTGGGCATTAGAGATTGTTTCTCAGCGATACAGGCTGGAATTCGAAGACTTGCCTCCTCGCCGATTTTTCAAATCGGCTCTGCCGGCTTCCCCGTCAGAGAGGGAGCTAGTGTTGGCAGCAATCCAAAAATTGTATATTCAACAGGTGATTGTCACAGTTCCTCATCTCCAGCAAGGAGAGGGATATTACTCAACCCTGTTTGTGGTCCCGAAACCGGACGGTTCGGTAAGACCCATTTTAAACCTGAAATCTCTGAACCTGTACTTGAAGAGGTTCAAGTTCAAAATGGAATCACTCAGGGCGGTCATCGCCAGCCTGGAGGGGGGGGGGGGGGGGGGGGTTGGATGGTGTCCCTGGACATAAAGGATGCTTACCTTCATGTTCCGATATTCCCCCCGCATCAGGCGTTCCTGAGATTTGCAGTGCAGGACTGTCACTACCAATTTCAGACGTTGCCGTTTGGGCTTTCCACGGCCCCGAGAATTTTCACCAAGGTAATGACGGAAATGATGGTGCTCCTGCGCAGGCAGGGGGGGGTCACAATTATCCCATACTTGGACGATCTCCTCATAAAGGCGAGATCTCGGGAGAGGTTGCTGGACAGCTTGTCTCTGTCCATGAAGACGTTGCAGATACACGGCTGGATTCTCAATATACCGAAGTCCCAGCTAGTCCCTACAACGCGTCTGACCTTTTTGGGGCTGATTCTAGACACAGACCAGAAAAAGGGTTTTCTTCCGATCGAAAAGGTTCAGGAACTCATAGCCATGGTCAGGAACCTATTAAAACCAAAAAAGGTTTCAGTGCATCATTGCACGCGGGTCCTGGGGAAGATGGTGGCTTCCTACGAGGCCATCCCTTTCGGCAGGTTCCATGCAAGGACTTTTCAAAGGGACCTCTTGGACAAGTGGTCCGGGTCCCATTTACAAATGCATCAAAGGATCACCCTGTCTCCCAGGACCAGGGTATCTCTCCTGTGGTGGCTGAACAGTGCTCACCTACTAGAAGGTCGCAGGTTCGGCATTCAGGACTGGGTCCTGGGGACCACGGACGCAAGCCTCCGAGGCTGGGGAGCAGTGTCACTGAGAAGAAATTTCCAAGGTCTCTGGTCAAGCCTAAAGTCTCGTCTCTACATCAACGTCCTGGAGTTGAGGGCCATATACAACGCCCTGCGTCAAGCGGAGGAATTGCTTCGGAGAAAACCGGTTCTGATTCAGTCAGACAATGTCACGGCAGTGGCTCATATAAACCGCCAAGGCGGAACAAGGAGCAGAATGGCCATGGCAGAAGCGACCAGGATTCTATGCTGGGCGGAAGGCCATGTAAGCGCGCTGTCAGCGGTGTTCATCCCGGGGGTGGACAACTGGGAGGCGGACTTCCTCAGTAGGCACGACCTGCATCCGGGAGAGTGGGGACTTCATCAAGAAGTCTTCGCACAGATCACGGATCGTTGGGGACTGCCTCAAATCGACATGATGGCATCCCGTCTCAACAAAAAGCTAAAGCGGTATTGCGCCAGGTCAAGGGACCCTCAGGCGGTAGCGGTAGACGCTCTGGTGACACCTTGAGTGTTCAGATCGGTCTTTGTGTTTCCTCCTCTTCCTCTCATACCCAAGGTGTTGAGAATAATACGAAGAAGCAGGGTCAGAACAATACTCATTGTTCCGGATTGGCCACGGAGGACTTGGTATCCGGAGCTGCAAGAGTTGCTCGCAGGGTATCCGTGGCCTCTTCCTCTAAGGCAGGACCTGCTGCGGCAGGGGCCCTGTCTGTTCCAAGACTTACCGCGGCTGCGTTTGACGGCATGGCGGTTGAACGCCGGATCCTAGCGGAAAAAGGGATTCCGGAGGAAGTCATTCCTACCCTGATCAAGGCTAGGAAAGACGTGACGTTAAAACATTATCACCGTATATATGGCGGAAAGATGTTTCTTGGTGTGAGGCCAGAGCTGCTCCTACGGAGGAGTTCCATTTGGGCCGTCTAATTCACTTCCTTCAAACAGGAGTGACTTTGGGCCTAAAATTAGGGTCCATAAAGGTCCAGATTTCGGCCTTATCAATTTTCTTTCAAAGAGAATTGGCCTCTATTCCTGAAGTACAGACCTTTGTGAAGGGAGTGCTGCATATTCAGCCTCCCTTTGTGCCTCCGGTGGCGCCTTGGGATCTTAACGTGGTGTTACGTTTCCTCAAGTCACCTTGGTTTGAACCACTCAAAACTGTGGAGTTGAAATACCTCACGTGGAAAGTGGTCATGTTGTTGGCGTTAGCTTCGGCAAGACGTGTTTCCGAATTGGCGGCTTTATCACATAAAAGCCCATACTTGATTCTTCACGTGGATAGGGCAGAGTTGAGGACTCGCCCTCACTTTCTGCCAAAAGTGGTCTCATCTTTTCATGTGAACCAACCTATTGTCGTGCCTGTGGCTACACGGGACTTGGAGGATTCCGAGTCCCTGGATGTAGTCAGGGCTTTGAAGATTTATGTGACCAGAACGGCTAGAATCAGGAAGACTGAAGCTTTGTTCGTTCTGTATGCGGCCAACAAGGTTGGCGCTCCTGCTTCAAAGCAGACTATTGCTCGCTGGATCTGTAACACGATTCAGCAGGCGCATTCTACGGCAGGATTGCCGTTACCGAAATCGGTTAAGGCCCACTCCACTAGGAAAGTGGGCTCTTCTTGGGCGGCTGCCCGAGGGGTCTCGGCATTACAGTTGTGCCGAGCAGCTACTTGGTCGGGGACAAACACCTTTGCAAAGTTCTGTAAGTTTGATACCATGGCTGAGGAGGACCTCATGTTTGCTCAATCGGTGCTGCAGAGTCATTCGCACTCTCCCGCCCGTTTGGGAGCTTTGGTATAATCCCCATGGTCCTTACGGAGTCCCAGCATCCTCAAGGACGTTAGAGAAAATAAGATTTTACTTACCGGTAAATCTATTTCTCGTAGTCCGTAGAGGATGCTGGGCGCCCGTCCCAAGTGCGGACTTCTTCTGCAAGACTTGTATATAGTCATTGCTTACATAAGGGTTATGTTATAGTTTTTCGGTGATACCGTGGCTATGTTGTTGTTCATACTGTTAACTGGGTAAGTTTATCACAAGTTATACGGTGTGATTGGTGTGGCTGGTATGGATCTCGCCCTTAGATTTACAAAAATCCTTCCTCGTACTGTCCATCTCCTCTGGGCACAGTTTCCCTAACTGAGGTCTGGAGGAGGGGCATAGAGGGAGGAGCCAGTGCACACCCAGAGTCCAAAGCTTTCTTAAAGTGCCCTATCTCCTGCGGAGCCCGTCTATTCCCCATGGTCCTTACGGAGTCGCAGCATCCTCTACGGACTACGAGAAATAGATTTACCGGTAAGTAAAATCTTATTAAATTCATCCACCTCAACTTGTTAACATACTTAGTACATCTCAAACATGAACAATAATTATATATTATATCATATATATAATATTACATATACAGTGCTCAATGTGGGGCAGTGTACAGCGGTATGCCATACTGTCACTTTTCTCTGTACTGCACTGGAACTTGTGAACGCTCTACAAGCCAGCGCTGTGCTTGTATTGTATACAAGAGTGAGATGAGAACAGCAGGTAAGGGATTTGTCAATGTGTAGCTGTAGGGGGACAGGGAGGGGGACTGCACAAAATCTAGTGGTGCCCTGAGCATGCAGGATTATCAGGCTATGGGAGGGCCAGTAGCCGGCACCACTGTTGCTGCCCTGCTTTCCAGTGGGTGGACCTTCCCTTGGAACTAGGGAGGCCAATCCCGGGATGGGCGGGATCCCGGGATTTAGGGACAAAAATGGCCGGGATTCAATCCCGAGATTGGAAGGTCCAATCCCGGGGATTGAGGGATCAGCGTTGAGCGTACACAGGATGCTCAGATGCTGCCCGGCTTCCTCCTTCCAGCTCCCAGCTGGGGTGAGAGAATGTGTAGTTTCCCACCCGTCCGCCTGCGGTATACCGTTAGTTATGTGTGTGGGGCGAGGGGGCAGCCACATAATTAAAATCCAAACTGCCCCCCCTCCCCTTGCACCACCTGTCCTGGATCTCAGTCAGCACAAACTGGTGATTACAAAAATAATCAAAAGGGGGCAGGGGTGCTGCCGCCGGGGTGCTAGAGCAAGTCCCAGTGATTTTTCCGAAAAATAACAATGTTAGGAAAAATTAATCTTGCTGTGAGGGTGCATGAAAAAAGATACACGCGTCTCATTTTCTGCCCTGCAACTAAATACCAAAACCCTGCTGTTTTGAGGAAAAATCTGTGCCGTGGGTTTTTTTTTTTTTAGTTTCCCACTCGCAAATGAATACCCCTGTTATTGTCAGCAGGGAGTACCTCCCTGTTAGCTGTATATTTAACCCTTGATTGGGAGAAACGTAAGAGCCCAATCTTTGGTTAAAACGCTGAGGAGAATATGGCTTTTCTCCATTTCACAATGCTCCGTAGTTTCATACCCTTCAACTGTACCTTTTTGGCAGGTACGGTACCTTTTTTTTTATGGTCTGAACCAATTTTTGGCTCTCCAAACTTCCATTGAAAGTATAGGAAAAGGGACGTGGCCACACCCCCTTTTCTAAAATGTACCGATTTTTATGTGTAAAATGTTGGGAGGGTATGTAGTTTCAGAATGGATATGGCTAAAACCAAGTTGGAGAAAAGACCTCTGACATCACCAGTGGGAGGAGCAAGGCAACAAGGTACCTGAAAAGTACTCTTGCGGGCTTGCCACATTTCGGGCTTCGCTCGTCACCGGGTTACTAAAGGGAGTAGTTGGTGGCGTGGATCGTGAAAGTACTATCCTGCTGGCCTAGCTCCTTTGGTTGTAGCAGCTAACATTTCAGAATGCGGCCTTTTCTGCAGTATTCTATCACTAAGAGACTGAACCCTTACAGTGCATAGTCACCTCCTACTGTAAGTTTAAGGATATTGGGCCCAATTCAGAGTTGATCGACGCAACAAATTTGTTAGCAGTTGGGCAAAACCATGGGGGTCATCCCGACCCGTTCGCACGCAGTGGTTTATCGCTGCGGTGCGAACGGGTCCGGAATGCGCATGCGCGACGGCCGTAGTGCGCGTGCGCAGCGCTGCCCGGCGACAGGGGTCGCCGGGTTACGTCGCAGCTTAAGAAGAAAGCGGTCACAGGACGGACCGCAAAGAAGATTGACAGGAAGAGGGCGTTGCAGGGCGGATCCTGACCGTTTGGAGACGTTTTCGGGGAGTGGTTAGTAAAACGCAGGCGTGCCCAGGAGAACGGAGGGCGGAGGAGTGACGTCAAAGCCGAGTTCATCATCGCTGGATCCATCGCTCAGGGTAAGTAGGTATAGGCCTAGTCTTGTTTTGTGTGAATTTTTTTTTAGCTTAGCAGGACTGCACAAGCGATCGCAGCACTGCTAAGCTAAAATACACTCCCCCATAGGCATGGGCTAGTTGATCGCAGCAGCAGCAAAAAGTTGCTGTCTGCGATCAACTCGGAATGACCACCCATGTGCATTGCAGGGGAGGCAGATGTACCATGTGCAGAGAGAGTTAGATTTGGGTGGGGTGTGTTCAAACTGAAATCTAAATTGCAGTGTAAAAATAAAGCAGCCAGTATTTACCCTGCACAGAAACAATATAACCCACCCAAATCTAACTCTCTCTGCACATGTTATATCTGCCCCCCCCCCCCCCCCCCCCCCCTGCAGTGCACATGGTTTTGCCCAAATGCTAACAAATTTGCTGCTTGCGATCAACTCTGAATTATCCCCATTGATCCGCTGAAGAGATTTGAAATTTTAATGGCTTGTCTTCAGCTTTACTATATATCAGATCTAGAGAGCAGATTCAAGAAAAATGCAAAAGTCTAAAGCTGGGTGTCACGAACCTCGGGCAGCGGCGACCGCGCTTGTCCCTGCGGGTGGCCTGGTCTGCCCGGCGCCTCTCTTCCCCTGTCAGTCTCCGGCTTCAGCGGCGGGTCGGCGCTGCTCTCCGGCGGCTTCCCGGAAGCAAGGGCGCCGCCATCACAAGCAAGGGCAAGGAGGCGGAGCAGGTCTGACGTCACCTGCCTGCTCCGCCAATCAGGCTAGGGCGGGGAATTTAAAATCAGATACCAGGCAGAGATCCGATGCCTGAGTATCTTCGTTTCTCCTGTGGAAGCTATGATCCAGAGCTCCCTCGTCCCTGCAAGCATCCTGTGCTTCCAAGCATCCTGTCCCTGCAAGCATCCTGTGCTTCCAAGCATCCTGTCCCTGCAAGCATCCTGTGCTTCCAAGCATCCTGTCCCTGCAAGCATCCTGTGCTTCCAAGCATCCTGTCCCTGCAAGCATCCTGTGCTTCCAAGCATCCTGTCCCTGCAAGCATCCTGTGCTTCCAAGCATCCTGTGCCTACAAGCAACCTGTGCTTCCAAGCACCTCCGCGCCTCAAGCACCTCCGTGCCTCCAGTTACCTCCGTGCCTCCAGTTACCTCCGTGCCTCCAGTTACCTCCGTGCCTCCAAGTACCTCCGTGCCTCCAAGCACCTCGTGCCTCCAAGCACCCCGTGCCTCCAAGCACCTCCGCGCCTCAAAGCACCTCCGTGCCTCCAGTTACCTCCGTGTCTCCAAGCACCTCGTGCCTCCAAGCACCTCGTCCCTCCAAACACCTCGGTGTCTCCAAACACCTCCGTGCCTCCAAGCACCTCCGTGCCTCCAAACACCTCCGTGCCTCCAAGGGTCTCCCAGCACTCCCTGTACTCCCAGTACCTCAGTGCCTTCAATACCACAGTGTCTCCAATATCTCAGTACCCCAGCCTTCATTATTTCTACAAGTCTTGTCTTACAGGAGACCTACAAGAATTCCTCTGGGCCTCCCGCCTGCCGTCTTAGTTCTGCATGAGGAAGACCTACATCCGGCCATCTCTACTACGACCCAGTGGCGGTTCCTCTTCCCGGTCATCGGAAGAAGCCCCGAGTCCACAACACTCCCAAACCAGGTCAGTGATAGTATACTCAGGCCTCATGGACTCGGGGGATCGGAACACGGACTCTAGTGCCATCCAGAACCTGGCTTCTCGAGTGCAAAATCAGGAAGCAGCACAAGGTCAGGTGATGCAGTACCTCCAGCAGTTGTCCGGGCGTCTGGATCAGATTCAGGCGTCTCTGGCCTCAGTAATTCCGGCTCCTGTTCCAGCAGTCGCACCAGTTGCCGTTGCCAGCAATGTTCAACCATCGGCCGGTGTCACTCCACGCCTTCAGTTGCCTACTCCGTCCCGCTATAATGGGAATCCCAAAAATTGTCGTGGTTTCTTGAACCAGTGCGAGGTACATTTCGAGCTACTTGCACACAACTTTCCTACAGACCGGTCCAAGGTAGCATATATTATTTCTCTGTTGGAAGGTTCTGCTTTGGATTGGGTGTCTCCATTATGGGAACGATCTGATCCCATGGTTTCCAACTACACCAACTTCATCTCGTCCTTTCGAAGGATTTTCGACGAGCCCGGCAGAATGACCACTGCTTCTTCCGATTTGCTCCGTGTTCGGCAGGGCGCCCGTTCCGTGGGCCAGTACGTGGTTCATTTCCAGACCATTGCTTCCGAACTACGCTGGAATAATGATGCCCTGAGAGCTGCCTTCTGGAACGGCCTTTCCGACCGGCTGAAAGACGAGCTGGTTACTAGAGATCTGCCGGATCCATTAGAAGATTTGATTTCCCTTTGCGTCAAGGTGGATCTTCGGATGCAGGAGCGTGGAAGAGAACGTAACCGTTCGGATCGTTCCAGGTTCCGGAATCCTACTCCTAGGCCGGTGGCCTCACCTAGCTCAGATGAGCCCATGCAAATTAACCGCTCCCGACTGTCTCCGGAAGAACGACAGCGTCGTCGTGAGGGTAAACTCTGCCTTTACTGTGGAGCCGCAGATCATTTTCTTAAATCTTGTAAAGTCCGTCCGGGAAACGGGCAGACCTAGCTTGTTCCGGAGGAGTCAAGCTGGGAGTTACGACAAAAGCTTCTCCAACTTCGGACTGCTTGCTTCCAGTAACTCTAGTCTCCAATTCAGTCTCCAGGTCTTGTGAAGCCCTATTGGATTCCGGAGCTGCAGGGAACTTCGTTTCTTCCTTCTGTGCCCAAAGTTTGGGTTTAAAGTTACGGCCTATCGAGCGGCCAATTTCACTGACGGCTATCAACGGGACTAGAATTTCCAAAGGTCTCATAATGTGGCGCACGGGGCCAGTTAAGCTGCGGGTCGGGGCTCTACATCAGGAAGATTTGGAACTCTTGGTAATCCCAGGAATGCCCCATGATCTGGTTCTTGGAATGCCTTGGCTGAAAAGTCATAACCCCCACATCGATTGGAAGTCGTCACAAATTCTGTCCTGGAGTTCCTTTTGTCACACTAATTGTCTTACTCCTGTTTGTCCGCTCCGTGTTACCTCCAAAACGGATGAAGAGCACATTCCGGAGGCATATCAAGGGTACAAGGACGTATTTTCGGAACAAGCTGCTGACCTGTTACCACCTCACAGGCCTTGGGACTGCCCTATTGACCTTGTCCCAGGGAAGACGCCACCTCGTGGTCGCACATATCCTCTGTCTCTTCCCGAGACTCAAGCCATGTCGGAGTATATTAAGTCCAATATGCTCAAGGGATTCATTCGCCCCTCTTCCTCCCCTGCTGGTGCAGGCTTCTTTTTCGTGAAGAAAAAGGACGGGGGGTTGAGACCATGCATCGACTACCGCGGCCTAAACGACATTACTATTAAGAATAAATACCCCTTGCCACTAATCACAGAGTTATTTGATAGGGTTCGTGGTGCCCGCATTTTTTCAAAACTCGACTTGAGAGGAGCTTATAATCTTATACGCATCCGAGAGGGGGATGAATGGAAGACTGCCTTTAATACCCGAGATGGGCATTACGAATACTTGGTGATGCCGTTTGGTCTTAGTAATGCTCCCGCGGTTTTCCAGGGATTCGTCAACGAAATCTTTCGTGATATGCTGTATCAGAGCGTTGTGGTATATCTGGACGACATACTGATTTTTTCCAAGAATCTTGTCGAACACAGGACTCAAGTCAAAGAGGTGCTACACCGTTTACAAGAGAATCATCTCTACGCCAAGCTTTCCAAATGTACCTTTGAAGTAACATCTATTCCGTTCCTCGGTTATGTCATCTCGGGGACGGAGCTTCGCATGGATCCGGAAAAGTTGTCGGCCATTCGTGATTGGACTCAGCCCCTTTCCCTGAAAGCAATACAAAGGTTCCTGGGCTTTGCGAACTACTACAGGAAATTCATTAAAGGTTTCTCCACCATTGTTGCACCCATTACTGCCCTGACGAGAAAGGGTTCTAATCCTAGTTTGTGGCCTCCGGAAGCCATTGTAGCTTTTTCTCGCTTAAAGTTAGCTTTCACGACGGCTCCAGTTCTCCAACAACCAAATTTCGAGGAACCCTTCTACTTAGAAGTTGATGCATCTTCAGTCGGGGTGGGGGCTGTCCTCTCCCAGCATTCCTCTGATAAGAAATTACATCCGTGTGGCTTCCACTCTCGTAAATTCTCTCCAGCCGAACGAAATTACTCTATTGGAGACCAGGAACTCTTGGCAATCAAATCTGCCTTGGAAGAATGGAGATATCTTCTAGAAGGGGCTAAACATGTGTTTACCATCTACACGGATCACAAGAATTTACTGTACATCAAATCCGCACAATGTTTGAATCCTCGCCAGGCGAGATGGGCACTTTTCTTTTCCCGATTCTCGTTCATTATCAAGTACCGTGCCGGGACTCTCAATATTAAAGCAGATGCGCTTTCCCGTTCACAGGTTCCCACAGACGAGGATGAACCTCCGGAGCGGGGTTTAATTCTGAATCCAGTTTCTGTCTCTGCTGCTTTAACTACTCCAGCTCCTCCTCCTGGAAGAATGTCCGTACCAGCTAGATTCCGCCCAGGAATACTACGGTGGGTCCATAACTCCAAGTTTTCCGGTCATCCCGGCGCTCAGAAGATGTACAAGTTTCTGCAAAGGTCTTACTGGTGGAACACCATGAGGAAGGATGTACAAGATTGCGTTAATTCATGTCCCCAATGTACACAACATAAATCTCCTCGTCTGCCTCCTGCAGGGTTACTTCGTCCTCTGCCTATCCCTGTGAGACCCTGGACTCACATTTCCATGGACTTCATCACTGACTTGCCCTGTTCCAAGGGTTGCAACACCGTTTGGGTTATCGTTGACCGTTTTTCGAAGATGGCACACTTTGTGCCCTTGACTGGTCTTCCGACAGCACCGAAACTGGCTCTATTGTTTATCCGAGAACATTTTCGTTTGCATGGGTTGCCACAAGAGATTGTTTCTGACCGTGGAGTACAGTTCACCGCCAGGTTTTGGAAAGCCCTTTGTTCAACTCTACACATTAAACTTAAGTTTTCGTCGGCTTATCATCCCCAAACAAATGGACAAACGGAACGAGTCAATCAAGATCTAGAGACTTTTCTTCGGTTGTATCTCTCTCCTTCACAGGACAACTGGGTGGAGTTGTTGCCTTGGGCGGAGTTTGCCCATAACCATTTGTTTCATTCTTCCACTGGGGAATCACCATTTTTCGTCAACTACGGGTTCCATCCCCGTGTTCCGGAATTTCCAAGCCTTCCGATAATAGAGGTTCCTGCTGTAGCGTCCACTCTACGACACTTTGGACAAATTTGGAGAAAGGTTCATGCTAATCTTAAGCAGGTTTCTGTTCGGTACAAGTTCTTTGCAGATAAGAAACGGCAAGCCGCACCTCAATATAAAGTTGGGGACAGGGTATGGCTGTCCACACGGAATCTCCGGTTGAAGGTGCCCACCATGAAATTCGCTCCAAGGTTCATCGGTCCTTACCCTGTGCTACAAGTCTTAAATCCTGTGGTCTGTAAACTGGGTTTGCCTGCCCATCTTCGCATACCTAACGCCTTCCATGTTTCTCTACTCCGTCCCCTCATACTGAATCGATTCCACTCAGCACTCCCAAGGCCAACGTCCGTAGTGGCAGAAGCTGGAGCGGAGTTTGAAATCAAAGCTATTCTGGACTCTCGTTATCTTCATAAAAAATTACAGTACTTGGTGGACTGGAAGGGTTATGGACCTGAGGAGAGAAGTTGGATTGGGGCTACTGAAGTAACGGCTCCTCGTCTGATTCGGATCTTCCACTCCAGACATCCGACTAAGCCCGGGAAGTGTCCAGGGGCCACTCCTGGAGGAGGGGGTACTGTCACGAACCTCGGGCAGCGGCGACCGCGCTTGTCCCTGCGGGTGGCCTGGTCTGCCCGGCGCCTCTCTTCCCCTGTCAGTCTCCGGCTTCAGCGGCGGGTCGGCGCTGCTCTCCGGCGGCTTCCCGGAAGCAAGGGCGCCGCCATCACAAGCAAGGGCAAGGAGGCGGAGCAGGTCTGACGTCACCTGCCTGCTCCGCCAATCAGGCTAGGGCGGGGAATTTAAAATCAGATACCAGGCAGAGATCCGATGCCTGAGTATCTTCGTTTCTCCTGTGGAAGCTATGATCCAGAGCTCCCTCGTCCCTGCAAGCATCCTGTGCTTCCAAGCATCCTGTCCCTGCAAGCATCCTGTGCTTCCAAGCATCCTGTCCCTGCAAGCATCCTGTGCTTCCAAGCATCCTGTCCCTGCAAGCATCCTGTGCTTCCAAGCATCCTGTCCCTGCAAGCATCCTGTGCTTCCAAGCATCCTGTCCCTGCAAGCATCCTGTGCTTCCAAGCATCCTGTGCCTACAAGCAACCTGTGCTTCCAAGCACCTCCGCGCCTCAAGCACCTCCGTGCCTCCAGTTACCTCCGTGCCTCCAGTTACCTCCGTGCCTCCAGTTACCTCCGTGCCTCCAGTTACCTCCGTGCCTCCAAGTACCTCCGTGCCTCCAAGCACCTCGTGCCTCCAAGCACCCCGTGCCTCCAAGCACCTCCGCGCCTCAAAGCACCTCCGTGCCTCCAGTTACCTCCGTGTCTCCAAGCACCTCGTGCCTCCAAGCACCTCGTCCCTCCAAACACCTCGGTGTCTCCAAACACCTCCGTGCCTCCAAGCACCTCCGTGCCTCCAAACACCTCCGTGCCTCCAAGGGTCTCCCAGCACTCCCTGTACTCCCAGTACCTCAGTGCCTTCAATACCACAGTGTCTCCAATATCTCAGTACCCCAGCCTTCATTATTTCTACAAGTCTTGTCTTACAGGAGACCTACAAGAATTCCTCTGGGCCTCCCGCCTGCCGTCTTAGTTCTGCATGAGGAAGACCTACATCCGGCCATCTCTACTACGACCCAGTGGCGGTTCCTCTTCCCGGTCATCGGAAGAAGCCCCGAGTCCACAACACTCCCAAACCAGGTCAGTGATACTGGGTACACAACTAAGTGGTATATCAGTCGTTTATTCGAACAGTCATTATATATCTTGAGCCCATTGTCCGGTGTGTACAACGTCATTTACAGACATATCACGTCAGCCCTGCAGCACAGCTGATGGCCAATATATTCAGAGATATATTGGCGCATCTGGATGCACTTGCTGCAGGGACCACCCAGTTGTGACATCAGGCATGACACAACGGGCTGATGATTGGTAATTATGTATGCACTTACCAGTCATAAGATAGGTCGGCAGATAGGCCGAATCATCGGCAAGGTGTGTACCCAGCTTTACAGTTGGTGACTTACACCATTATATTCACAGTCCCCACGTGTATTAAACTCTGATCCATGGCCATAATTTACAATATCCTAAGAATAGACAAAGGGAAGATGTCTCATGCGTTGTGGTTGGGTGAGCTGCGGCCAGGATGCTGGCAGGGGAGCGAGTGCAACGAAGCCCCTTGCGGGCTCACTGCGCTCACCATGCTCCGGTCTCGGTGGATCGCTGCGCTTGCCACAGGTTCTATTTCCAGTCTATGGGTGTTGTAGACACCCACGAGTGGGAATAGTCCTTGGCATCCTGGCGGCCAGGAACCAGACTACATCCCTGTCTTATACCTACAGTGGGGCAAAAAAGTATTTGGACAGCCACCGATTGTGCAAGTGGACCCACTTATAAAGATGAGAGAGGTCTGTAATTTCCATCATAGGTACACTTCAACTGTGAGAGACAGAATCTGGAAAAAAAAAACCCGCAGGAAATCACATTGTATGATTTTTAAACAATTTACTTGTATATTCTTGTGGAAAATAAATATTTGGACACCTACCAGGCAGCAAGATTTCTGGCTCTCACAGACCTGTTACTTCTTCTTTAAGAAGCTCTTCTATCCTCCACTCGTTACCTGTATTAATGGCACCTGTTTGAACTGGTTATCTGTATAAAAGACACCTGTCCACACCCTCAAACAATCAGACTGCTACCTCTCCACCATGGCCAAGACCAGAAAGCTGGCTAATGACACCAGGGACAAAATTGTAGAGCTGCACAAGGCTGGGATGAGCTACTCGACAATAGGCAAGCAGCTTGGTGAGAAGAGATCAACTGTTGGCTCAATTATTAAAAAAATGGAAGAAATACAAGATCAATGACAATCTCCCTCGACCTGCGGCTCCATGCAAGATCTCACCTTGTGGGGTATCAATGATCTTGAGAACGGTGAGGAATCAGAACTACACGGGGGGACCTGGTCAATGACCTCAAAAGAGCTGGGACCACAGTCACAAAGGTTACAATTAGTACACACTACGTCGTCATGGATTGAAATCCTGCAGCGCCCGAAAGGTCCCCCTGCTAAAGCCAGCACATGTCCAGGCCCGTCTAAAGTTTTTACCAGTGACATCTGGATGATCCAGAGGAGGATTGGGAGAATGTAATGTGGTCAGATGAGAGCAAAATCAAATTTTTTGGTATAAACTCCACTTGCCGTGTTTGGAGGGAGAAGAATGATGATTGGCATCCCAAGAACACCATACCCACTGTGAAGCATGGAGGTGTAAACATCATGCTTTGGGGCTGCTTTTCTGCAAAGGGGACAGGACGACTGATCCGTATTAAGGAGAGGATGAATGGGGCCATGTATCGTGAGATTTTGGGCAAAAACCTCCTTCCCTCAGTAAGAGCATTGACAATGACCCCAAACACACAGCCCGGGCAACTAAGGAGTGGCTCCGTAAGAAGCATTTCAAGGTCCTGGAATGGCCTAGACAGTCTCCAGACCTCAACCCCATAGAAAATCTGCGGAGGGAATTGAAAGTCTGTGTTGCCCGGCGACAGCCCCAAAACATGACAGTTCTAGAGAAGATCTGCATGGAAGAGTGGGCCAAAATACCTGCTACAGTATGTGCAAACCTGGTCAAGAACTACAGGAAATGTTTGACCTCTGTAATTGCCAACCGAGGTTATATTACAAAGTATTAAGTTATGGGCCCTACAGACATGGCGATATGCCGCCGAGTTGCCCGACTGCCGATACGGCAGACGGGCGACCCGGCGGCAGGGGGGCAGTGACGGGGGGAGTGAAGTTTCTTCACTCCCCCTGTCACCCGGCTCCATTGAAGTGCAGGCAAATATGGACGAGATCGTCCATATTGGCCTGCATGCACAGCCGACGGGGAACCAGCAATGAACGAGCGCGGGGCCGCGCATCGTTCATCGCTGGTGACTCCACACTGAAAGATATGAACGTTATCTCGTTCAATAATGAACAAGATCGTTCATATTGCAGTTACATCGACAAGTATGTAGGGCCTATTAAACTTTTTGATTGTACAAATATTTTTTCCCCCCGCAAGAATATACAAATAAATTGTTTCAAAATCATACAATGTGATTTCCTGGGGGTTTTTTTTCTTCAGATTCTGTCTCTCACAGTTGAAGTGTACCTATGATGGAAATTACAGACCTCTCATCTTTTTAAGTGGGTCAACTTGCACAGTCGGTGGCTGTCCAAATACTTTTTTGCCACACTGTATATGAACAACTGATTATATGCACACATACATAGTGTTCACTCTAGCGGACGGGCAGGGCAGGGCGCGAGTCCGTTAGGGGCACAAGCACGTGGCAAAAGGGGGCGTGGCTATGCAAACAGGGGGCGTGGCCACTTGCACGTAATGCAAGTGGGCGGTTCAGTCCACAGACGGGGACGTGGGCGGGCGGCGCCATCACTGTTGGGGGCGTGCCCAGCACCTACGGAGGTGCTGGGCTTCCCCCAAGCTCTCTGACAGCATGAATGGATGCCGCGCGCGCATCGCACTGAGAGGGGCAGAAAGCGAACGGCTGTTTTAGCAGGGCGCCGCAGAAAGGGCAGGGCGGGTTTTGGCCTTAAAAAAATCGGGCAGGGCGCGGCGCCCTGCTAAAACAGCCTAGAGTGAACACTACATACATACAGGATAGATAGCTATACTATATACAGTATGCACCAGCTGTCAATTGTCAATGCCAAATATATGCTTCTTCATAATGTTAACAAAGCAATGGACTAATTGTAGGGTTTTCCTGTAGAACACAGTCGCCCTCGTCCCCCCCACCTCCCCGGGTGCCAGTTACCTCTGAGAGTGATGAGCCAGCTTTAAGAACCACAGTGCACGTCTTAAGCGTTGCTGCCCTAATAGCTTGTGTCCCCGTTCTCCGGCCGCCGCTCCGTCGGCTGCACCCGTCCCTAATGTCCCGAAGTAATCAGCCAAGAAGGTGATCGGGTCCTCCGGCCTGGCCTCCAGCAGTGTGAGCACGGCTTCTCTCATCACATGCCGCGCTCCGGCCTGAGCTAGGAAATCCGTCTCGCTGGCCGGCTGCGGCGGAGGTCGGGGGACCGGAGAGCCACCCACGGCACTTCGCTTCTCGGCCATGCTGACACTGAACTGCAGCTGGTCAGACGCCATCTCTTGTGAGGGCGCTGCCTACTACATATACCACGGGAGTGCGATGTGTAACCGCCATATTTGCTGATGGCAACTTTGGTCGTCATGACAGCTATAGAAGCGGTGACTCCATTGTGAATATAATACGCGATCTTTATCAATGCGCACAGAGTTGTTCTGTTCATATGTGTTGAGACACAAAGGGGGAATTCAGTTTTTTTACACGACAGCAGCCAGTAGATGGCGCTTGATGGAGCAATTCAATTGATGCTCCGTTTGGGCAAGAGCAGTTACTGGCGCTGGTATATCAGATAAGCATATATACAAGCGCCAGTCAGCTAGCAGTCAGCTAACAGGCCTCCGTGCTGGTGAGCTGAAATAAGTGAAAAGTGAACCATGTGGGTGCCCAAATGCCACTTGTCATTCCCTGCATTTTGGTCAGGTTTTGCCACTATACACAGCTAAATGAGGTATGGGCATGATCAGTGCCCCAAAAAAAACCAACAATTGGGATCACCGAACAGTTGATTGAACAGTTAGTTCAACTAAGGAATCTGTGCTGTGGAACAAACTTGCGCCGACAGACACAGTGATATTTTTCATTATGTTTGTATGTTGGAGTGTGGGGTGACACTTCTACACAAGTGCGTCTATCAGGCAGCTTTGGAGTACGCCTTTGCATACTCTCCAACATTTTACACATAAAAATCGGTACAAATTAGGAAAAGGGGGGTGGCCATGGGTAAAGGGGGCGTGGCCGTGCCCCTTTTCCTGTAGTTTCAATGGAAATGAGGAGAGTCAAAAATCGGTACAGACCATAAAAAAGGTACTATACCTGCCAAAAAGGTACAGTTGAAGGCAGTGATGTGCAGTGAAGTCAGTGGCCGGGGAGGCACTGCATGATTCACGCCAACCCCCAAAGAAAAGCTGCACTCCGATAGTTCCAGCAGTGTTAAAAAAAACAGACAAAAACAAAACAGATATAACCTTTAATACATAGAACATAATAAATCACAATGTTTCACTTGGAGCCAGATACTATAGGAGAAACATTGTATCAGTAAATACATTATGCTGGAAAGTGCAGTGATTCTTTCACACAGCTCCCTGCATAACACATACTCACTATATTATTTTTATTACCAGTTATTTTATATAGCGCACACATATTCTGCAGCGCTTTACACACAGACACACACACACACACACACACACACACACACACACACACACACACACACACACACACACACACACACATAACATTAATACACCCCCATTCAAAGATAACATTAGTAGACACCCTGCTACCCACAATAATACTGTATATCACCACGACACATAGCATTAACACATCTACATATTGTACCACAGTAACTCTTCTAGAGAACATTAATACTCCCCAACATCACACTATTCCCTCCTAGCAAACATAAATACACCCCCACAGCATAATACCCCATCCTAGAGACACTTCAGTACACCCCACAGCCAGAGCCGTCTTAACAGCAGTGTAGGCCCCTGGGCACAGCAATGCATTGGGCCCCCTACCCATGCTCAAGCGGTAGGGGTGGGAGGAGCTATCAGCAGCAGCTTTGATGTCCTGCGGGCAGTAGGGGGTGTTCTATCTTCTGCTCAGCATGTAGGACCAGAAGCAGTGATTTCTGCTAATTACTCCTTTACTGCACAGATGGGCTAAACTGTAGAAGGGGTCATTGTGCTGAATGAAGAAGCCCTGGTACATGACTTCTAGGGTGGTAGGGGGTGTTTAATACGTAGGGGAGGGGTGGCTAGTGGAGTGGGCTTAATATCATTTTACGGTGGGAGGGCAGCTTGCTTGACTGCAGATATCTCAAGTTCCTGAAAATATATATCTTAGCTTTGAATGGAATAAAATACTAGAGAGTTCCACCTTTCAGAAGGTTCTGGGGACTTGGGGATCAGAGTTCAGGAGCCAGAGCAATTCACCAACGAAAATCTAAAACTGCATATTAGGCATGTGGAGCTGGAGCAGGGACCAGCTGCTTGAAGGCTGATAGCTCTGGTTCTGGGCATAGTAGAAACAAGCTGCCAGTGTCCACTAAAAGTGGAGAGTCCCGGCTTTTGGCTTATACCCTTAGAAATACTTAACGTCAGACAGAACCCGAAATATCTGGCTGGGAAGAGCAATTAACAGGCTTGGATGGGGACCACTGCTTTCAAGTCAGATATCTCTGGTTCCCCAGGGCCGATTTTCAAAAATCTGGTACCCCTGGAAAGAGGGGACCCTCAGCTATCAGCCTAGGGCCCTTATTCTCTTGGGGCCCTTGGGCAAGAGCCCATTGAGCCCATACGAAAAGACGGCCCTGCCCACAGCACAACACAACATCCCCTCTAGTTAACATTAATACACTGCCTCCACGGATACTAACTAGGGTATTCAATAATCCGCAAATTCGTGGCAATTTTTCGCCCGAAATTTTTTTGCGGCAATTGGGCGAAAATTGCAGCGAAAACGCTCCGTTTTTCGACCTATTTAATTCCAAACGGTTTTCACGTGAAAGTTGTTGCAGTGAAAAGTGTAGGTGAAAATGGGGAAATCAGTCTGTACCCCAAAAAATGCTAAACTAACATAGGAAAACAGAAGAGAAGTGTGTTAGAGATCACATTAGAGAGTTTTGGGGGACTTAAATTGTGTGAAATGGCTGTTATATGCATTTTTTTTTTAAATGCAAAAAAATGATAGAAAGCACGTTTTTTTGAGCAAAATAAATGCTCTCATTAAATTTGGGGTACATGAAAATGGGTATAAGTATATATTTGGGTCATTTTAAGGTACTTTAAAAAAAAAGTGGAAACAGACCGATTACTCCCATCTGCAAGCCTAAAAACAACTGTCCCACTCATAAAGCACCCCAATATACCTGTCCCATACCTTGAACCCCAATTTCCATCACGTTGTACTTTTTCACCCCAAAAATGACATGTCATTATTGGCCAATTAAAAATAATTGAAAACTTCAACGTGCCTAATTAGTCATTAAGAGGGGTGTCCCAGGAGTTCTGTACCATGGCCCTCATTCCGAGTCGTTCGCTCGGAAATAATCTTCGCATCGCAGCGTTTTTCTGCTTAGTACGCATGCGCAATGTTCGCACTGCGACTGCGCCAAGTAATTTTGCTATGAAGATAGTATTTTTACTCACGGCTTTTTCTTCGCTCCGGCGATCGTAGTGTGATTGACAGGAAATGGGTGTTACTGGGCGGAAACACGGCGTTTTATAGGCGTGTGGATAAAAACGCTACCGTTTCCGGAAAAAACGCAGGAGTGGCTGGAGAAACGGGGGAGTGTCTGGGCGAACGCTGGGTGTGTTTGTGACGTCAAACCAGGAACGACAAGCACTGAACTGATCGCAGATGCCGAGTAAGTCTGAAGCTACTCTGAAACTGCTAAGTAGTTTGTAATCGCAATATTGCGAATACATCGTTCGCAATTTTAAGAAGCTAAGATTCACTCCCAGTAGGCGGCGGCTTAGCGTGTGTAACTCTGCTAAAATCGCCTTGCGAGCGAACAACTCGGAATGAGGGCCCATATCCAAACATTTTTACCTTAAAATAGTGACTTTTCCCAACTTTTCACCTGCTTCAGAGTACGTGAAGTGAAATTAGTGAAAAAATGATCACCAATAAATTTTCCCGGAAAATTGAATAGGCTGTAAATGCGTTTCACGGGAAAAGTCTGTTATCGCTGCTAATTGAATATATCCCTTAACCTTTAAATGAGATCTCAGGTCAGTAGGCAGGTGTTAGAGGAGAAGGAAGGAGAAAGGTTTTGGCAGGGCCGTTTCTAGCCAATTTGGCTCCCAGTGCGAGATTTAAAAATGCGCCCCCCCCCATAGATATAAAGAGGAAAAGCATGCGCGCGCCGAAGGCGCGCGCTCCCGGAAAGGGGCGTGACCTCATTAAAATGGGCGTGGCTTTGTTAAGATGGGCGTGGCCTCATCTGATCTCATCAACACGGCCACCCCAGGATATTAAAAAAAAAAAAGTCCTCATTTTACACATTACAGCAGGCACGCTACCCCATTTTACACAGCACGGCAGGCAAGTGTCCCCATTTTACACAGTACGACAGGCACGTGCCCCCATTTTACACATTGCGGCAGGAAAAAGTGTCCCCATTTTACACAGTACGACAGGCAAGTGTCCCCATTTTACACATTGCGGCAGGAAAAAGTGTCCTCATTTTACACAGCACGGCAGGCAAGTGTCCCCATTTTACACATTGCGGCAGGCACGTGCCCCCATTTTACACATTGCGGCAGGAAAAAGTGTCCTCATTTTACACAGTACGACAGGCAAGTGTCCCCATTTTACACATTGCGGCAGACAGGTGTCCCCATTTTACACATTGCGGCAGACAGGTGTCCCCATTTTACACATTGCGGCAGACACGTGCCCCCATTTTACACAGTACGCAGGCAAGTGTCCCCATTTTACACACTGCGGCAGACACGTGCCCCCATTTTACACAGTACGCAGGCAAGTGTCCCCATTTTACACACTGCGGCAGACACGTGCCCCCATTTTACACAGTACGCAGGCAAGTGTCCCCATTTTACACACTGCGGCAGACACGTGCCCCCATTTTACACAGTACGCAGGCAAGTGTCCCCATTTTACACACTGCGGCAGACACGTGCCCCCATTTTACACAGTACGCAGGCAAGTGTCCCCATTTTACACACTGCGGCAGACACGTGCCCCCATTTTACACAGTACGCAGGCAAGTGTCCCCATTTTACACACTGCGGCAGACAGGTGTCCCCATTTTACACATTAAGGCAGACAGGTCCCCATTTTACACATTAAGGCAGACAGGTCCCCATTTTACACATTAAGGCAGACAGGTCCCCATTTTACACATTAAGGCAGACAGGTCCCCATTTTACACATTACTGCAGGTGGTGGGGAGGGAGAAAGGGAGAGAGAGGGAGAGGGGCTGACTTACATTTGTAGCGGTTCTCGCCGCTCTTCAGCCGCCTCTCCCTCCTCGTCTGCGCGGCTCCCCCTTCTCCCTCCTCCCGAGTGCCCAGCTCGGGGGGCGGGGTTTTGCGGAATGACGCGTTTGCGTCGTGACGTCACGACGCAATCGCGTCATTCTGCAAAACCCCGCCCCCCGAGCTGGGCACTCGGGAGGAGGGAGAAGGGGGTTTCAAAGTATGATGAAGTGCCGCGGCGGGCGCCCCGTGCGGTTGCACGGCTCGCCCGCCGCAAGAAACGGCACTGGGTTTTGGGACAGGAGGGAGCCAGAGTACATCCTCACTGCAGTCAACTGAGAGAGGGAAAAAGCAGCAACCACCAATCAGCAATGTATCAGATGACAGGCCAGCCCAAAAAAACCCCCAGCCAGCTCCTCACCCCATACTACAACACACACACACACACACACACACACACACACACACACACACACACACACACCCTTCCTCCACCCACAACTCGTACTGTGCTTCCCCATTACTATAGTGTACTTACAAACATGGCTGTCTTCTTTCTGCTGTCTCGGCTCCTCTGAGGCATCGTCGCTTCATCATCTGCCAGGAGCCGGATGCAGAGCTGCCTGGACTGTGGAGAACATTGCAGGGGACATCTGCGCCGCCCCTTTTTAGGAGGAAGAGCAGCGGGCACTGGAAGGCGATCCTCAGGATTTTACTATGCAAAATGTCTTCACCCATGCTGAATGCAAGGCCAGTATTGGCAGCATACAGCGCCCTCTAGTGGTCGGCCCTGACTGAGGCACTAATACTAGTGCCGCTTCTAATACTTTTTTCAATGGGCTTTTACAGCCCGGAGCTTGGCCCCGCCCCCACTTCAGCTCCTTCAATATTGTCAGTGGGAGGCAGTGCTCTTTTTGCCTCCCAAACATATTTGTCTGCACTTGCACAGCAAAATGATTAGAATAATACTAAACAGATATTAATGACACAGAATATGTGTTAAAAATATCTTCTTTGTATTTTTTTAATCATTAATGACAGGGGAGGCACTGCCTCCCCTAACTGCACGTCCCTGATTGAAGGGTATGTCTTTGTTTGGTTCACATTTTTATTTGACTGGACAAACAGGCTTTGATTGCTTTATTTTCCCCCCCCTTGTACTTTAAAAAGAAAAGAAAATGTGAAAAGAATAAACTATAGACAAGCTACGCTAAACAAGAGACAGAGCAAAATAAATACATACAATTAAATACACAGGCGTAAACTAGGTTTAAAGAGTTAGTAAATGTTTGTGCAAACAAGTTCCCAGCCAGTCCATTTTACACAGAAAGAGTAGGAGGAGCGGTATGGATCCATTGCTGAAGGAATATATATATTTTTTGTATTTGTTTTCTTTGCAACTAATTATCTCTCAGATTATTCAAATATCCTACTACTTTTCTATCATTTATTTCTTATACGTCCTAGAGGATGCTGGGGACGACATCAAGACCATGGGATATAGACGGGATCCGCAGGAGACATGGGCACTCTAAAGACTTTTCATTGGGTGTGAACTGGCTCCTCCCTCTATGCCCCTCCTCCAGACCTCAGTTTTAGAAATGTGCCCAGGTCGACTGGATGCACTCTGAGGAGCTCTACTGAGTTTCTCTGAAAAGACTTATATTAGGTTTTTTATTTTCAGGGAGATCTGCTGGCATCAGACTCCCTGCTTCGTGGGACTGAGGGGGCAGAAGCAGAACCAACTTCCTCAGAGTTTCATGGCTCTGCTTCTGGCTGACAGGACACCATTAGCTCCTGAAGGGAACTGAACGCTAGCCGTGTCTAGATGCTCACTCCCACAGCACGCCGTCACCCCCTCATAGAGCCAGAAGTCAGAAGACAGGTGAGTATAAGAAGAATGATCTATCAAGTAAGTGACGGCTGAGGTGCAGGCGCGGCTGGTGGGAGCGCAGCGCGCCATTGCTGCCCACACACACAGGCACTACAGGGTGCAGGGCGTGGGGGGCACCCTGGGCAGCAAGAAAAATACCTCAAACTGGCTAAAAGGGGGCATAAGTTGCCTCTGGCACAGCCCTACCCCCGCCAGTATAAATATTACAGTGTTTGTATGAGTGTAAGGATGCGCCATTGAGGGGGCGGAGCTTCTTCCTCAGGCAGCCAGCACATTACTCAGCGCCATTTTCTCTCTCTCCTCAGTCTGCAGAGAACACGCTGGTCCTCTCGTCCACTTCTGACAAGTACAGGGTGCTATTAAGGGGGGGCACAAAGCGATTGTGGTGCATTTGATAGTGTATATTACTATTTAAAAAGCGCTGTTAGACTGTGGACATACTGTGTTCACAGGAAATACTGGCGCTGGGATTGTGAACTGGCTGCTCCTATCCTGTGTCCCTCTGACAGATTTTACTGTGGGTCTGTCCCCAAAATAAGTCCCAGTGTGTCTGTGGGTGTGCTGTACACGTGTGAGGCATGTCTGAAGCAGGGAGTTTCTCCCCGGAGGAAGCCATTTTAGGGACACAGAGTTGTAATATGGTGGCGCTACCTGCATGGGTGAAAGAGATACGTGACAGTATGCATCTGATTAACCGTAGATTAGATAAGTCTGAATATAAGGCTGCATGCTGGAGAAAATCTGTGGAAGATGTGATTTTTCAGGATGCTGTTATTCCTTATGCGGGCAGCCCCTCTGGGTCACATAAGAGACTATTTGTAAATGTTGTAAACACTGATACCAACACAGATTCTGACTCTTGTGTCGACAATAGTGAATCCAGGGAGATAGATCATAAATTGTCAAAAAATATACAATATATGATTGTGGCTATAAGGGACGTGTTGGAGGTTACAGAAACCACTCCTGTACCTCAGGAGAAGGCGTATTTATGTAAGGAAAAGAAGTCCAAAGTCACGTTCCCCCCTTCACACGAACTAAATGCTCTGTTTGAAGGGATGTGGGTGAATCCTGATAAAGGATTTCGTATTCCCAAAAGGATTCACATAGCTTACCCTTTCCCGGCTGAGGACAGGAAAAAGTGGTTGTCACCCCCTGTGTTAGACAGTGCACTTTCCAGATTGACAAAGAAGGTAATTCTCCCTGCTCCTGGCACGGCTTCTCTTAAAGAGCCGGCAGACCGCAAAATGGAAATGACATTGAAATCCATTTATGTTACCAATGGTACACTGATTAGGCCCACTATTGCCTGCGCATGGGTGAATCGCGCTATTGAAAAATGGTCAGAAAGCACGTCATCAGAAATTGACACGATTGATAAAGATGAGATACTCCTTAAGTTAGGGAATATCAAGGACGCTGCCGCCTACATGCTGGAAGCAATGAAGGATATTGGACTCTTGAGTTCACAGGCTGCTACCATGGCAGTATCGGCTAGGCGGGCGTTGTGGATTCGCCAGTGGAACGCGGATGCAGATTCCAAAAGAAACATGGAGGCTCTCCCATATAACAGTGAGGCCTTATTTGGCGATGGCCTGGATGCGTTAGTCTCGGCGGCTACCGCAGGTAAGTCTACATTTTTGCCCTCTGCACCTGCACCGGCAAAAAAGACCTATCACCCGCAAATGCAGTCCTTTCGGCCCAATAAATACAAAAATAAAGGGGAAAGAAGCCCACAGCGGCTCCAGGTTCACAAGAGCAGAAGTCTACCCCTACTTCTGCCAAATCCCCAGCATGACGCTGGAGCTCCCTTGCGGGAGGCCGCTCGGGTGGGGGCACGTCTCAGACTCTTCAGCCAGGATTGGATTCTGTCTGGCCTGGATCCCTGGGTGTTGCAAATAGAATCCCAGGGGTACAAGCTGGAGTTTCAAGACGTTCCCCCATGCCGATTTTTCAAATCGACCGTGCCAGTTTCTCCGTCAGAAAGAGAAGCAGTAACAGTGGCAATCCAAAAATTATGTCAAGACCAGGTCATATTCCTGGTACTGTTGTCACAACAAGGGAGGGGTTTTTATTCAAGCCTCTTTGTGGTTCTGAAGCTGGACGGCTCGGTCAGACCGATCCTAAATCTAAAGGATCTGAATGGTTAACTAAAAAGGTTCAAGTTCAAGATGGAATCACTTCGGGCAGTGATTGCCAGTCTGGAGGAGGGGGACTACTTGGTGTCGGTGGACATAAAGGATGCTTACCTGCATGTTCCCATTTATCCTCCTCACCAGGTTTATCTGAGATTCGCGGTTCAGGATTGCCATTACCAATTCCAGACGTTACCTTTTGGTCTCTCCACAGCGCCGAGGGTATTCACCAAGGTGATGGCGGAGATGATGGTTCTCCTTCGTCAGAAAGGAGTCAATATAATTCCTTATCTGGACGACCTCCTGATAAAGGCAAGATCCAGGGAGCAGTTGTTACAAAACATATCACTCTCTCTGTCAATACTCCAACAACACGGGTGGATCATAAACTACCCAAAGTCACAGTTGGAACCGACGACAAGATTGTCTTTCCTCGGGATGATTCTGGACACAGAAGTTCAGAGAGTATTTCTTCCGCTGGAAAAGGCTCTGGAAATCCAAAAAATGGTAAAACAGATATTGAAACCATCAAGTGTGTCGATCCATCAGTGCATTCGGTTGTTGGGGAAGATGGTGGCGGCCTACGAGGCCATACAGTTTGGCAGGTTCCATGCCAGAGTATTCCAGTGGGACCTGTTGGACAAGTGCAAAGAAAGATAATCCTGTCGTCAAAAACCAGGATTTTGCTCCTGTGGTGGTTACACAGCTCTCACCTACTAGAGGGACGCAGGTTCGGGATTCAGTACTGGGTCCTGGTAATCACGGATGGAAGTCTCCGAGGCTGAAGAGCAGTCTCTCAGGGAGAAAACTTCCAGAGACGTTGGTCACAACAGGAAGCCTGCCTTCACATAAACGTTCTGGAGCTAAGAGCCATTTACAACGGCCTTCAACAAGCGGTACATCTTCTTCAAGACCGTACCGTGCAGATCCAGGCGGACAATGAAACAGCAGTCGCATACATAAACAGGCAGGGCGGAACGAAAAGCAGAGCGGCAATGGCAGAGGCGACAAAAATCCTCAGCTGGGAAGAAAAACATCTACAAGTTCTGTCGGCAATATTCATTCTGGGAGTAGACAACTGGGAAGCAGACTTCCTTAGCAGACACGATCTCCATCCAGGAGAGTGGGGCCTCCACCAAGAAGTCTTCGCAGAGGTGACAAGTCTTTGGGGAGTTCCTCAAATAGACATGATGGCGTCTCGTCTCAACAAAAAGCTTCAGAGATACTGTTCCAGGTCGAGAGACCCTCAAGCAGTAGCCGTGGATGCACTGGTGACCCAGTGGGTGTTTCCGTCAGTGTATGTCTTCCCTCCACGTCCGCTGATCCCAAAAGTACTCAGGATCATAAGAAAAAATAAGAATTTACTTACCGATAATTCTATTTCTCATAGTCCGTAGTGGATGCTGGGGACTCCGAAAGGACCATGGGGAATAGCGGCTCCGCAGGAGACTGGGCACAAAGTAAAAGCTTTAGGACTAGCTGGTGTGCACTGGCTCCTCCCCCTATGACCCTCCTCCAAGCCTCAGTTAGGATACTGTGCCCGGACGAACGTACACAATAAGGAAGGATTTTGAATCCCGGGTAAGACTCATACCAGCCACACCAATCACACCGTACAACTTGTGATCTGAACCCAGTTAACAGCATGATAACAGAAGGAGCCTCTGAAAAGATGGCTCACAACAACAATAACCCGATTTTTGTAACAAAACTATGTACAAGTAATGCAGACAATCCGCACTTGGGATGGGCGCCCAGCATCCACTACGGACTATGAGAAATAGAATTATCGGTAAGTAAATTCTTATTTTCTCTAACATCCTAGTGGATGCTGGGGACTCCGAAAGGACCATGGGGATTATACCAAAGCTCCCAAACGGGCGGGAGAGTGCGGATGACTCTGCAGCACCGAATGAGAGAACTCCAGGTCCTCCTCAGCCAGGGTATCAAATTTGTAGAATTTAGCAAACGTGTTTGCCCCTGACCAAGTAGCTGCTCGGCAAAGTTGTAAAGCCGAGACCCCTCGGGCAGCCGCCCAAGATGAGCCCACTTTCCGTGTGGAATGGGCTTTTACAGATTTTGGCTGTGGCAGGCCTGCCACAGAATGTGCAAGCTGAATTGTACTACACATCCAACGAGCAATCGTCTGCTTAGAAGCAGGAGCACCCAGCTTGTTGGGTGCATACAGGATAAACAGCGAATCAGATTTCCTGACTCCAGCCGTCCTGGAAACATATATTTTCAGGGCCCTGACTACGTCCAGCAACTTGGAATCCTCCAAGTCCCTAGTAGCCGCAGGCACCACAATAGGCTGGTTTAAGTGAAATGCTGAAACCACCTTAGGGAGAAATTGAGGACGAGTCCTCAATTCTGCCCTGTCCGTATGAAAAATTAGGTAAGGGCTTTTATAGGATAAAGCCGCCAATTCTGAGACACGCCTGGCTGAAGCCAGGGCTAACAGCATTACCACTTTCCATGTGAGATATTTTAAGTCCACAGTGGTGAGTGGTTCAAACCAATGTGATTTTAGGAATCCCAAAACTACATTGAGATCCCAAGGTGCCACTGGAGGCACAAAAGGAGGCTGTATATGCAGTACTCCCTTGACAAACGTCTGAACTTCAGGAACAGAAGCCAGTTCTTTTTGGAAGAATATTGACAGGGCCGAAATTTGAACCTTAATGGACCCTAATTTGAGGCCCATAGACAGTCCTGTTTGCAGGAAATGCAGGAAACGACCCAGTTGAAATTCCTCTGTAGGGGCCTTCCTGGCCTCGCACCACGCAACATATTTACGCCAAATACGGTGATAATGTTGTATGGTTACATCCTTCCTGGCTTTGATCAGGGTAGGTATGACTTCATCCGGAATGCCTTTTTCCTTCAGGATCCGGCGTTCAACCGCCATGCCGTCAAACGCAGCCGCGGTAAGTCTTGGAACAGACATGGTCCCTGCTGGAGCAGGTCCTTTCTTAGAGGTAGAGGCCTCGGGTCTTCCGTGAGCATCTCTTGAATTTCCGGGTACCAAGTCCTTCTTGGCCAATCCGGAGCCACGAGTATAGTCTTTACTCCTCTCCTTCTTATGATTCTCAGTACTTTTGGTATGAGAGGAAGAGGAGGGAACACATACACTGACTGGTACACCCACGGTGTTACCAGAGCGTCCACAGCTATTGCCTGAGGGTCCCTTGACCTGGCGCAATATCTGTCCAGTTTTTTGTTGAGGCGGGACGCCATCATGTCCACCTTTGGTTTTTCCCAACGGTTCACAATCATGTGGAAGACTTCTGGGTGAAGTCCCCACTCCCCCGGGTGAAGATCGTGTCTGCTGAGGAAGTCTGCTTCCCAGTTGTTCACTCCCGGAATGAACACTGCTGACAGTGCTATCACGTGATTCTCCGCCCAGCGAAGAATCCTTGCCACTTCCATCATTGCCCTCCTGCTTCTTGTGCCGCCCTGTCTGTTTACGTGGGCGACTGCCGTGATGTTGTCCGACTGGATCAACACCGGCTGACCCTGAAGAAGAGGTCTTGCCTGACTTAGGGCATTGTAAATGGCCCTTAGTTCCAGGATATTTATGTGAAGTGACGTTTCCATGCTTGACCACAAGCCCTGGAAATTTCTTCCCTGTGTGACTGCTCCCCAGCCTCTCAGGCTGGCATCCGTGGTCACCAGGACCCAATCCTGAATGCCGAATCTGCGGCCCTCTAGGAGATGAGCACTCTGTAACCACCACAGGAGAGACACCCTTGTCCTTGGAGACAGGGTTATCCGCTGATGCATTTGAAGATGCGATCCGGACCATTTGTCCAGCAGATCCCACTGAAAAGTTCTTGCGTGGAATCTGCCGAATGGAATCGCTTCGTAAGAAGCCACCATCTTTCCCAGGACCCTTGTGCATTGTTGTACTGACACTTGGCCTGGTCTTAGGAGGTTCCTGACTAGGTCGGATAACTCCTTGGCTTTCTCCTCCGTGTCACGATCCGGGTATCTGGACGCCATTTCTTACCCATCAGATGCCTCCTAAGGCTGGCTCAGCGCTCCAGGACCGGATCCCATCTGTTATCCTGATGTGTACATTCCTGTATCCTCTCCTGTCACTCTGGGACGCTGTCACAGTAAACGCCATATTACACCTGGCATGGCGTCTCCCGCGGCCTCCGCCACCGTCCCTGAACTTCTGCATGCAGAGTGTCTGAGTGGCGATTACGTCAGCCGCGGCCTCCGCTGTGTCCGCGTGGTTGGATGTGCATCTGTCAGCCTGGCGCCTCCTGTCTCCGGTGGCCGGCGCCGCCATTACTGTTTTCATTACCACATGGATTACAAACCAAACTTCCCTCCAAGTGTCTGCATGGGCGCAGCCATCTTGGATTCAGTCAGCTGATCATTTCCACCAATCTGTTCTCAGTATTGATAATCTGCATAATTGCCTAGCCAATCCCTTCCTTGCTGCAGGTATAAATACACTGTGCCTGAGCAAGGAAGGCGTCAGTGCTTTGGTTGTCAAACCTAGTTCCTGTTTGTCTCTCTCCTGTGATTGTCTTCCAGGTTCCAGCTCCTGTCTCAAGACTTCCACCATAGAGACCCGCACCAGCATTCCACCTGCGGTGTAGCCTGACTCTCCAATCCATTGTGGATTCATCTGTTTCCAGCTACAACATTACCTGCTTCCAGCTCAGCTTCCAGCAGAGTACAGCTTCCCTTAAAGGGCCGGTGTCCTTTCTACACTTTACCACTCTCCACCGGTATTATTATTTCTCCGCTCTCAAGTTCTACATTTCAGTTCATATTTCATCGCTCCCAAGTTCATTTATTATTTAACTGGTTCCAGCCAGTATCCACTCCGTGCTAACAACAGTCTGGTTCCAGCCAGTATCCACAGCAGCTGTTTTATCTTCAGCAACCCAGCTTTTCCTGGAACACCAGCTGGCACAATCCTGGGTTAACTCCATTGCTACAGTCGGGCCTGGTAAGGACTTTCCATCTAGAAGATCTTAAGAACTATCTCACACTACCAGTGCCCTGTGGCTCCTGCCATCCTGTAGTACCCAGGAACTGTATTTATTCTTTGCTGACTTTTACGTTTTCTTTTACTGCTGCTGTGTTGCGGAGTTGTCATAATAAACATCATTGACTTTTATCCAAGTTGTCGTGGTCACGCCTTCGGGCAGTTATTATTCATGTTACTTACATGTCCAGGGGTCTGATACAACCTCCCAGGTTCCGGTACATCTCAGCCCCTACAACTGAGGCTGCCTCCCGTCAGCTCAGGCCCTCAGTTGTGACAGTAAGCACTGACCTAATGAATCCAGCCGGAGACCAGGATCAAGCGGCCAGGCCGATGCAAGAACTGGCAGCCCGACTAGAACATCAGGAGGCTGCACAGGGCCACATCATCCGCTGTCTCCAGGATCTCTCTACTCGGCTGGATGGGATTCAGACAACTCTCCGTGGATCAGGCGCGTCTGGTGCGTCAACCACAGTGACTCCAGCTATAACCCCACCCACCTTACCCATTTCTGCTCCACGTCTTCATCTTCCAACGCCAGCAAAATTTGACGGATCTCCAAGATTCTGCAGGGGATTTCTCAACCAGTGTGAGATTCAGTTTGAGCTACAACCTGGCAATTTTCCCAGTGACCGTACAAAAATTGCCTACATTATTTCTCTTCTCAGTGGCTCAGCCCTTGATTGGGCATCACCGTTATGGGAGAGGTCCGACACCCTGCTATCTTCCTACACTGCCTTCGTGTCAACATTCAGGCGCATCTTCGACGAGCCAGGCCGGGTAACCTCAGCTTCATCCGAGATTCTCCGTTTACGCCAGGGGTCACGTACTGTAGGACAATATCTGATACAGTTCCAGATCCTGGCATCCGAACTGGCATGGAACGACGAGGCCCTGTATGCTGCATTCTGGCATGGCTTATCTGAGCGTATTAAAGATGAGTTAGCTACCAGAGACTTACCTTCTAAGTTAGATGAGCTAATCTCACTCTGCACGAAAGTTGATTTACGTTTCAGAGAGAGAGCAACTGAGCGTGGAAGATCATCTGCTCCAAAATCTTCTGCTCCTCCTCCTCGTCAACTGTCACCATCTAAAGATGAGCCCATGCAACTTGGCCGTTCCCGTTTAACTCCTGCTGAGCGCCGAAGACGTCTCTCCGAGTTTCTCTGTCTCTATTGTGCAGCTCCGTCTCACACCATTAATGCCTGTCCCAAACGTCCGGGAAACTCCAAATCCTAGCTCGCCAAGGAGAGGGCCGGCTAGGAGTAATGATCTCCTCTCCATCTCCTCAAGATTGTAATCTCCCAGTCTCGCTTCAAGTTGCTCGACGTTATCGGAACGTCATTGCCCTCCTTGATTCCGGAGCAGCTGGGAACTTTATTACCGAAGCCTATGTTAAACGGTGGTCCCTACCCACCGAGAGACTTCCTTCGTCCATTTCTTTAACTGCCGTGGATGGCAGCAAAATTTTTGATGCAGTTATTTCTTTAAGGACTCTACCAGTTCGTCTGAGAGTGGGAGTTCTTCATTCCGAACTTATTTCTTTTTTAGTGATTCCAAGAGCCACACATCCTGTGGTCCTGGGCCTTCCATGGCTCCGTCTTCACAATCCTACAATTGATTGGACGACTACGCAAATCCTGGCATGGGGTTCCTCCTGTGCTGAGACATGTTTGTTTAAAGTATTGCCTGTCTGTTCTTCCTCCCCCAGGTCGTCTGATGTTCCACCTCCTCCATATCAAGATTTCACGGATGTGTTCAGTAAAGCTTCTGCTGATATCCTTCCTCCTCATAGAGAATGGGACTGTCCGATTGATCTCGTTCCAGGGAAGGTTCCACCTCGAGGCCGAACTTATCCGTTGTCTCTGCCTGAGACGCATTCTATGGAGGAATATATTAAAGAGAACCTAGCAAAGGGGTTCATTCGACCTTCTTCTTCTCCAGCCGGCGCAGGCTTCTTTTTTGTAAAAAAGAAAGATGGTGGTCTGCGGCCGTGCATCGACTACAGAGGTTTGAACGACATTACCATCAAGAACCGTTATCCTTTACCCCTGATTACTGAGCTCTTTGACAGAGTTAGCGGAGCTACCATCTTTACAAAGCTGGACTTGCGAGGTGCATACAATCTCATCCGGATCCGTGAGGGTGACGAGTGGAAGACCGCCTTTAACACCCGTGACGGACATTATGAGTACCTCGTCATGCCCTTCGGATTGAGCAATGCTCCAGCTGTCTTCCAGCATTTTGTCAATGAGATCTTCAGAGACATTCTATACCGTCATGTCGTGGTCTATCTAGACGATATCCTCATTTTTGCCAACGATTTAGAGGAACATCGTTTTTGGGTTAAAGAGGTTCTGTCCCGTCTCCGTGTCAATCATCTCTATTGCAAATTAGAAAAATGCGTCTTTGAAGTCAAGTCCATTCCGTTTCTAGGGTACATTGTGTCCGGTTCCGGACTAGAGATGGATCCTGAGAAACTACAAGCAATCCAAAATTGGCCGGTACCCTTAACCCTCAAAGGGGTCCAGAGGTTCTTAGGGTTCGCCAACTATTACCGAAAGTTTATACGAGACTTTTCCACCATTGTGGCGCCTATTACTGCTTTCACTAAGAAGGGTGCTAACCCGTCCAAGTGGTCTGAAGAAGCCATGCAAGCATTTCATCTTTTAAAACAAAGGTTCATCTCTGCGCCTGTTCTGAAACAGCCTGACATCGACTCTCCTTTCATCTTAGAGGTGGATGCCTCCTCCGTTGGAGTAGGAGCGGTGTTATCTCAGAGGGCTAAAGATGGCCATTTACACCCTTGCAGTTTCTTCTCCCGGAAGTTCTCCCCAGCTGAGCGCAACTATGCCATTGGCGACCAGCAGTTGCTAGCCATCAAGCTCGCTCTAGAAGAGTGGAGGTATCTGTTGGAGGGAGCTTCTCATTCAATCACCATACTTACAGACCACAAGAACCTTTTATACCTGAAGGGCGCACAATGTCTCAACCCTCGTCAGGCCAGATGGGCACTTTTCTTTTCCAGGTTCGACTTTAAACTCCAGTTCTGTCCGGGCTCTCAGAATCGCAAGGCCGATGCCCTTTCCCGCTCATGGGAGCAAGAAAATGAGTCAGAGTCTTCAGACAAGCATCCTATTATAAATCCGTTGGCATTCTCCACGGTAGGGATGGACTCTACGCCCCCATCAGGGAAAAGTTTTGTGAAGCCGATGCTAAGGAAGAAGCTCATGCATTGGGCCCATGCTTCCCGTTTTGCCGGACATACAGGTATCCAAAAAACCCTGGAGTTTATCTCTAGGTCCTATTGGTGGCCAACTCTGAAAAAGGACGTCTTGGAGTTTATTGCATCTTGCCCAAAGTGTGCCCAACATAAAGTATCCCGCCAGTCGCCTGCGGGGCAACTGGTTCCACTATCCGTTCCCCGTCGACCATGGACCCACTTGTCGATGGATTTCATTACAGACTTACCCATGTGCAACAAGTTCAATACCATCTGGGTGGTAGTTGACCGGTTCACCAAGATGGCACACTTCATTCCTCTCACCGGTCTTCCGTCAGCTTCCAAGTTGGCTCAAGTATTCATACAAGAGATCTTCCGACTCCACGGTCTTCCTGAAGAAATTATCTCAGATCGAGGAGTTCAATTCACAGCCAAATTCTGGCGAAGTTTATGTCAAGTCCTCCAAGTCAAGCTAAAGTTTTCCACGGCTTACCATCCTCAGACCAATGGTCAAACCGAGAGGGTGAATCAGGACTTGGAGGCCTTCCTCCGCATCTATGTGTCCTCCTCTCAAGATGACTGGGTTCAATTACTTCCCTGGGCCGAGTTCTGTCATAACAACCAGTATCATTCTTCTTCTGCTTCAACACCATTCCTCACTAACTTTGGATTCCACCCTAAAGTCCCTGAGTTCAAACCGCTTCCAGCAACTTCTGTTCCCGCAGTGGATATCACCTTGCATCAGTTTGCCAATATCTGGAAGAGCGTACGATCAGCTCTGCTCAAGGCATCGTTCAGGTACAAGAAGTTTGCGGATAAGAAGCGTCGAGCAGTTCCTGCTCTCAAGGTGGGTGATCGGGTATGGTTATCCACGAAGAATTTGAGGTTAAGAGTTCCCAGTATGAAGTTTGCACCTCGCTATATCGGTCCTTTCAAGATTGAACAAGTCATCAATCCTGTTGCTTACAGACTCCAGTTGCCTCCCTTCTTAAAAATACCCAGGACATTCCATGTTTCCCTGTTGAAACCGCTGATCTTGAATCGGTTTCATTCCTCACTTCCTCCAACTCCGAAAGTCCAAACTCAACGAGGCGTTGAGTATGAAGTGGCCAAGATCCTGGACTCACGTCACCGTTACGGTCAACTACAATATCTTATTGACTGGAAGGGTTATGGTCCTGAGGAACGTTCATGGACCAATGCTTCTGATGTCCATGCTCCTGCCTTGGTCCGGAGATTCCATTCCAAGTTTCCTCAAAAGCCAAAGAAGTGTCCTGGGGCCACTCCTAAAGGGGGGGGTGCTGTCACGATCCGGGTATCTGGACGCCATTTCTTACCCATCAGATGCCTCCTAAGGCTGGCTCAGCGCTCCAGGACCGGATCCCATCTGTTATCCTGATGTGTACATTCCTGTATCCTCTCCTGTCACTCTGGGACGCTGTCACAGTAAACGCCATATTACACCTGGCATGGCGTCTCCCGCGGCCTCCGCCACCGTCCCTGAACTTCTGCATGCAGAGTGTCTGAGTGGCGATTACGTCAGCCGCGGCCTCCGCTGTGTCCGCGTGGTTGGATGTGCATCTGTCAGCCTGGCGCCTCCTGTCTCCGGTGGCCGGCGCCGCCATTACTGTTTTCATTACCACATGGATTACAAACCAAACTTCCCTCCAAGTGTCTGCATGGGCGCAGCCATCTTGGATTCAGTCAGCTGATCATTTCCACCAATCTGTTCTCAGTATTGATAATCTGCATAATTGCCTAGCCAATCCCTTCCTTGCTGCAGGTATAAATACACTGTGCCTGAGCAAGGAAGGCGTCAGTGCTTTGGTTGTCAAACCTAGTTCCTGTTTGTCTCTCTCCTGTGATTGTCTTCCAGGTTCCAGCTCCTGTCTCAAGACTTCCACCATAGAGACCCGCACCAGCATTCCACCTGCGGTGTAGCCTGACTCTCCAATCCATTGTGGATTCATCTGTTTCCAGCTACAACATTACCTGCTTCCAGCTCAGCTTCCAGCAGAGTACAGCTTCCCTTAAAGGGCCGGTGTCCTTTCTACACTTTACCACTCTCCACCGGTATTATTATTTCTCCGCTCTCAAGTTCTACATTTCAGTTCATATTTCATCGCTCCCAAGTTCATTTATTATTTAACTGGTTCCAGCCAGTATCCACTCCGTGCTAACAACAGTCTGGTTCCAGCCAGTATCCACAGCAGCTGTTTTATCTTCAGCAACCCAGCTTTTCCTGGAACACCAGCTGGCACAATCCTGGGTTATCTCCATTGCTACAGTCGGGCCTGGTAAGGACTTTCCATCTAGAAGATCTTAAGAACTATCTCACACTACCAGTGCCCTGTGGCTCCTGCCATCCTGTAGTACCCAGGAACTGTATTTATTCTTTGCTGACTTTTACGTTTTCTTTTACTGCTGCTGTGTTGCGGAGTTGTCATAATAAACATCATTGACTTTTATCCAAGTTGTCGTGGTCACGCCTTCGGGCAGTTATTATTCATGTTACTTACATGTCCAGGGGTCTGATACAACCTCCCAGGTTCCGGTACATCTCAGCCCCTACAACTGAGGCTGCCTCCCGTCAGCTCAGGCCCTCAGTTGTGACACTCCGGGAGAAACACCTTTTTCTGTACTGTGTCCAGAATCATCCCTAGGAACAGCAGACGTGTCGTCGGAATCAGCTGCGATTTTGGAATATTTAGAATCCATCCGTGCTGTCGTAGTACTACTTGAGATAGTGCTACTCCGACCTCTAACTGTTCTCTGGACCTTGCCCTGTACCACAAACCTGAGGTACCCTTGGTGAGAAGGGCAAATTGGGACATGGAGGTAAGCATCCTTGATGTCCAGAGACACCATATAGTCCCCTTCTTCCAGGTTCGCTATCACTGCTCTGAGTGACTCCATCTTGAACTTGAACCTTTTTATGTAAGTGTTCAAGGATTTCAGATTTAAAATGGGTCTCACCGAGCCGTCCGGCTTCGGTACCACAAACAGCGTGGAATAATACCCCTTTCCCTGTTGTAGGAGGGGTACCTTGATTATCACCTGCTGGGAATACAGCTTGTGAATGGCTTCCAATACCGCCTCCCTGTCAGGGGGAGACGTTGGTAAAGCAGACTTCAGGAACCGGCGAGGGGGAGACGTCTCGAATTCCAATTTGTACCCCTGAGATACTACCTGCAGGATCCAGGGGTCCACTTGCGAGTGAGCCCACTGCGCGCTGAAATTCTTGAGACGGGCCCCCACCGTGCCTGAGTCCGCTTGTAAGGCCCCAGCGTCATGCTGAGGACTTGGCAGAAGCGGGGGAGGGCTTCTGTTCGTGGGAAGAGGCTGTTTGCTGCAGTCTTTTTCCCCTTCCTCTGCCCCGGGGCAGATATGAGTGGCCTTTTGCCCGCTTGCCCTTATGGGGACGAAAGGACTGAGCCTGAAAAGACGGTATCTTTTTCTGCTGCGAGGTGACTTGGGGTAAAAAGGTGGATTTTCCAGCCGTTGCCGTGGCCACCAGGTCCGATAGACCGACCCCAAATAACTCCTCCCCTTTATACGGCAATACTTCCATATGCCGTTTGGAATCCGCATCCCCTGACCACTGTCGCGTCCATAATCCTCTTCTGGCAGAAATGGACATCGCACTTACTCTTGATGCCAGAGTGCAAATATCCCTCTGTGCATCTCGCATATATAGAAATGCATCCTTTAAATGCTCTATAGTCAATAATATATTGTCCCTGTCCAGGGTATCAATATTTTCAGTCAGGGAATCCGACCAAGCCACCCCAGCACTGCACATCCAGGCTGAGGCGATTGCTGGTCGCAGTATAACACCAGTATGTGTGTATATACTTTTAAGGATATTTTCCAGCTTCCTATCAGCTGGTTCCTTGAGGGCGGCCGTATCAGGAGACGGTAACGCCACTTGTTTTGATAAGCGTGTGAGCGCCTTATCTACGCTAGGGGGTGTTTCCCAACGCGCCCTAACCTCTGGCGGGAAAGGGTATAATGCCAATAATTTTTTTGAAATTAGCAGTTTTTTATCGGGGGAAACCCACGCTTCATCACACACCTCATTTAATTCATCTGATTCAGGAAAAACTACGGGTAGTTTTTTCACACCCCACATAATACCCTTTTTTGTGGTACTTGTAGTATCAGAAATGTTCAAAACCTCCTTCATTGCCGTGATCATGTAACGTGTGGCCCTACTGGAAAATACGTTTGTTTCCTCACTGTCGACACTGGAGTCAGTGTCCGTGTCAGTGTCTGTATCGACCTGAGGTAACGGGCGTTTTATAGCCCCTGACGGTGTTTGAGACGCCTGTACAGGTATTAACTGATTTGCCGGCTGTCTCATGTCGTCAACAGTCTTTTGTAAAGTGCCGACACTATCACGTAATTCTTTCCATAAGACCATCCAGTCAGGTGTCGACTCCCTAGGGGGTGACATCACTAACACAGGCAATTGCTCCGCCTCCACACCATTTTCCTCCTCATACATGTCGACACAGCGTACCGACACACAGCACACACACACAGGGAATGCTCTGACAGAGGACAGGACCCCACTAGCCCTTTGGGGAGACAGAGGGAGAGTTTGCCAGCACACACCAGAGCGCTATATATATATACAGGGATAACCTTATATAAGTGTTTTTCCCTAATATAGCTGCTGTATATATTAATATGCCAATTTAGTGCCCCCCCTCTCTTGTTTTACCCTGTTTCTGTAGTGCAGGACTGCAGGGGAGAGTCAGGGAGCCTTCCTCCAACGGAGCTGTGAGGAAAAAATGGCGCTTGTGTGCTGAGGAGATAGGCTCCGCCCCTTTTTCGGCGGCCTTTCTCCCGCTTTTTTGTGGAAAACTGGCAGGGGTTAAATACATCCATATAGCCCAGGAGCTATATGTGATGTATTTTTAGCCATTTAAGGTATTTTCATTGCGTCCCAGGGCGCCCCCCCCCAGCGCCCTCAGTGACCGGAGTGTGAAGTGTGCTGAGAGCAATGGCGCACAGCTGCGGTGCTGTGCGCTACCTTATTGAAGACAGGACGTCTTCTGCCGCCGATTTTCCGGACCTCTTCACTCTTCTGGCTCTGTAAGGGGGCCGGCGGCGCGGCTCCGGGACCCATCCATGGCTGGGCCTGTGATCGTCCCTCTGGAGCTAATGTCCAGTAGCCTAAGAAGCCCAATCCACTCTGCACGCAGGTGAGTTCGCTTCTTCTCCCCTTAGTCCCTCGATGCAGTGAGCCTGTTGCCAGCAGGTCTCACTGAAAATAAAAAAACCTATTTAAACTTTTACTCTAAGCAGCTCAGGAGAGCCACTAGATTGCACCCTTCTCGTTCGGGCACAAAATCTTAACTGAGGCTTGGAGGAGGGTCATAGGGGGAGGAGCCAGTGCACACCAGCTAGTCCTAAAGCTTTTACTTTGTGCCCAGTCTCCTGCGGAGCCGCTATTCCCCATGGTCCTTTCGGAGTCCCCAGCATCCACTAGGACGTTAGAGAAACAAGGGTTCGAGCAATCTTCATTGCCCCAGACTGGCCAAGGAGGGCTTGGTACCCAGATCTTCAGCAGTTACTCATAGGAGATCCTCGGCCTCTTCCTCCTTGAGAGGACCTGCTGCAGCAGGGGCCGTGTGTGTACCAAGACTTACCGCGGCTACGTTTGACGGCATGGCTGTTGAGCGCCGTATCCTAGCCAGGAAGGGTATTCCCGAGGAGGTCATCCCACCCTTATTCAGGCCAGAAAGGGAGTAACGTCGAAACATTACCACCGTATTTAGAGAAAATATGTATCTTGGTGTGAATCCAAGAAAGCTTCTACGGAAGAGTTTCATTTAGGACGTTTTCTCCATTTTTTGCAGGATGGTGTGGAGGCGGGCCTCCGATTGGCATCAATCAAGGTCCAGATTTCGGCCTTGTCAGTGTTCTTCCAGAAACAATTGGCCTCTCTTCCAGAGGTTCAGACCTTTGTGAAAGGGGTTCTGCACATCCAGCCTCCATTCGTGCCTCCAGTGGCACCATGGTACCTTAATGTGGTATTGCAGTTCCTTCAGTCGGATTGGTTTGAGCCTCTACAAAAGATAGAGTTGAAATTTCTCATTTGGAAAGTGGTGATGCTTTTGGCTTTGGCATCCGCAAGGCGGGTGTCTGAATTGGGGGCCTTGTCTCACAAGAGCCCTTACCTGATCTTCCATGAAGATAGGGCAGAGTTGAGGACTCGTCAACATTTTCTTCCGAAGGTGGTTTCATCTTTCCACATAAACCAACCTATTGTAGTGCCAGTAGTTACTGTCACATTCACTGATTCAAAATCTCTAGATGTGGTTAGAGCTTTGAAAATCTATGTTGCTAGAACGGCTCGTATACGGAAAACAGAAACTCTATTTGTCCTGTATGATCACAACAAGATTGGCTGTCCTGCTTCCAAGCAGACTATTGCACGTTGGATTAGAAATACGATTCTGCAAGCTCATACTAGGGCTGGATTGCCGTTACCGACGTCGGTAAAGGCCCACTCCACTAGGAAGTTGGGCTCATCCTGGGCGGCTGCCCGGGGGTCTTGGCATTACAACTTTGCCGAGCAGCTACTTGGTCAAGGTCAAACACATTCGCTAAGTTCTACAAGTTTGACACCTTGGCCGATGAGGACCTCAAGTTTGGTCAATCGGTGCTGCAGGGTCAGCCGCACTCTCCCGCCCGTACTGGAGCTTTGGTATAGACCCCATGGTCTTGATGTCATCCCCAGCATCCTCTAGGACGTATGAGAAAATAGGATTTTGATAACCTACCGGTAAATCCTTTTCTCCTAGTCCATAGAGGATGCTGGACGCCCGTCCCAGTGCGTACTTTACCTGCAGTTTAGTTATTAGAGTTACATAAGTTGTGTTATCTTGGTTTCAGCATGTTGCTGCAATTGGTTCATGCCTGTTGGCGTGAGTTATGTTGAATGCCATGTGTGCGGCATGGTTGAGGGTGTGAGTTGGTAGATATCTCACCACTAGTTAAGTAATTCCTTTTCTCGAAATGTCAGTCTCCCTGGGCACAGTTCCTACAACTGAGGTCTGGAGGAGGGGCATAGAGGGAGGAGCCAGTTCACACCCAATGAAAAGTCTTTAGAGTGCCCATGTCTCCTGCGGATCCCGTCTATACCCCATGGTCTTGATGTCGTCCCCAGCATCCTCTACGGACTAGGATAAAAGGATTTACCGGTAGGTTATCAAAATCCTATTTTTAAACATGTCCCTTCCTTAAAGGTCACTAAATAAGGTGATAATACCTTCTGTATTCATCACTTTTTGAATTGTCCAGATGTTATCAGTGTCTCATTAGCATAAATAATGCATCATGACGTGTCACCAGTGGCGGTTTTAGGTGCAGGCAGGCAGGGCGACTGCCTGGGGCGCTGCGGCCTGAGGGTGCAGCCGTAGCCTCCCTGCAGGCACCCGCCCACACCCCGCACAATAACAATGGCTGCAGCAGGTGACGGGGGCTGAGTGGGTGCCTGGCAATGAGCAGGAGACCCCTGGCAAAGAGCATGGAACCCAGAGCATAAAACCCTTACAATGAGCATGAAACCCATGGCAATGAGCATGAGACCCCTGGCAATCAGCAGGAACCCCATGGAAGCGATCATGAGACCCCTGGCAATTAGCAGGAAGCCCCTGGCAACGAGCATGGAATCCAGATCATTAAACCCTTGGCAACAAGCATGAGACCCCTGGCAATTAGCAGGAAACCCCTGGCATGCTTGCAGGTTTAATGATCTGGATTTCCTGCTCATTGCAGGGGTTTCCTGCTTATTACCTGACAATGAACAGGAAACCCCTGGTAATGAACATGGAACCCAGAGCATGAAACCCTTGCAACGAGCATGAGACCCCTGGCAGTGAGCAGGAAACACCTGGCAACGAGCATGGAACCCAGAGCATGAAACCACTGACAATGAGCATGAAACCACTGACAATGAGCATGAAACCTTGGAACGAGAATGAGACCCCTGACAACGAGCAGATAATTTAAAAGTAATTAGAAGTCTTACTGTGGGGCATAATTTGTTAGGGACATTATTGTGTGTGGAACATAAAATGGTGTTGGGGCATAACTGTACGTGGCATAATGTGTAATGGGTATTACAGTGTATGGCATAATGTATGTCAAAATGGATGATGGGCATTATGGTGTGTGACATAAAGAGTAATGGGCATTACGGTGTGTGGCATAATGGTGTGTGACATAAATTGTAATAGGCATTACAGTGTGTGGCATAATGCGTAATAGGCATTATGGTGTGTGGCATAATGTATAACAGGCATTACTGTGGGTGACATAATGTGTAAGGGCATTACAATAAGGAGGAAAAATGACAAATAATGTAATAATGAATAACAAATAATGGGGTATACAGGTTGAGTATCCCTTATCCAAAATGCTTGGGACCAGAGGTATTTTGGATATCGGATTTTTCCGTATTTTGGAATAATTGCATACCATAATGAGATATCATGGCGATGGGACCTAAATCTAAGCACAGAATGCATTTATGTTTCATATACACCTTATACATACAGCCTGAAGTTAATTTTAGCCAATATTTTTCATAAATTTGTGCAGTAAACAATGTGTGTGTACATACACACAATTCATTTATGTTTCATATACACCTTATACACACAGCCTGAAGGTCATTTAATACAATATTTTTTATAACATTGTGTATTAAACAAAGTTTGTGTACATTGAGCCATCAAAAAACAAATGTTTCACTATCTCACTCTCACTCAAAAAAGTCCGTAATTCGGAATATTCCGTATTTCGGAATATTTGGATATGGGATACTCAACCTGTATTTACTAAGATTCGTAATGTTCAGAATTTGTTTGAAGTTGAAACACGACTGACATCGGTAGTGTGAATTTGCAACTTTTTTATTTTTTTACGACTCATTTACTAAGCGTTCGTAATTTGTGTTTTCGTATTTTCCGATGTCGATGTCATTTGTAATATATTTTATGTGATCGCGGCCGACTCTTGTTTTTGCGGCCGTTTTTTGTTGGGCTTTTTACGAATTGGTATCTTTAATTTCCACGGCAGTGTTTTTGACCCTTCCCGGCCGCGTTATTTTCTTACTTTCGTTTTCGTCACTCGTCCGTGATTGGTTGTGTTTGTCATGGAGGAGTGTCTGTGCTCATTAGTATAAAAACGGCCCCAACCAGCCGCACCTCGTGGGTTTAGCTAGTGGAGACGTGAGAGGAAGTTGGTGTTTTGGAGTTGGTGATTTGTTGATCGGTTTTGGAGGTTTCTTGCGATTGTTGAGTGCTGTATTGTGTGTGTAAGTAGTCTTGTGGTAATTGTTGTGTAGTCTCTTTAAAGTTTGTGTCATTTTTAGTGTTTGTGCATTTTACTTTATGCACAAAGTCTATTGTCATTGTGTGTGTGTGTGTGTGTGTGTGTGTGTGTGTGTGTGTGTGTGTGTGTGTGTGTGTGTGTGGTTGGTGTGTAGTGGTAGTGGAGGAGTGTGTTTTGTGTTTTTTTTTTATTAGTGTTATTTGTTGTTTGTCATTATTATGTCCCAGTCAGAGGTGAGTGAGAGGGAGGAGGTGAGTGAGAGGGAGGAGGTGAGTGAGGTGGAGGAGGTGAGTGAGGGGGAGGAGGATAGTGAGGTGGAGGAGGGTGAGGTTGCTGCTGTGGCCTCGAGTGATAGTGACAGTGATGGTGGTGTTGCTCTGCAGCCACGCACCACTACCAAGACGGGCAGAAATGTTAAATTTAGCTTTGCGGAAAATATGGCTTTGGTGCATGAGTTGATGCGCCATCATCGCCAGCTGTTTGGGCGTGATGCGGCCAAGGTGCCTTCGCGCAGGAAAACTGTTCTGTGGGGGAAATTAGTAGCGGCAGTAAACAGTGAGGGTGTGGTGAAGAGGACTGAGGACACGTGTCGGAAGAGATTCTACGACATCAAGCGCCGTATCAAGGCCAAGATGGCAAAGGAGGCTAAGTCAGCCAGGCAAACAGGGGGTGGCCATTCCTTTATAGCGTCTTATCGGGAGTGGGAGGAACCTGTGCGGACCCTTATTCCGCATTAAGTTGTTGGTGCGACTAATGTGCGGGATTCGGATCGTCCTTGGCCTGATGGTGAGTTTTTTTTTACCAATCTGTTATATCTGCATATGTGTTTATGTCTAATTAGTATTTTTAAAATGATATCGTATTGTTAATATATTTTTATGTTCTAAATTGATTATCTATTTGTGTTTGTTTTTAAAATATTTTCTGTTTGTATAGTGAGGTGTTAGGTAGTAATGTTTTTGTTTTTGTTTTTTTTGTTTAAGGTCTGCTGTATTTTACTTGTCTTTGTGGTCAATATGTTAGTGTAGATGGCTAAGTATTGTATGTTTTCTTTTTTTAACATTTTCTAATTTTTCGGTTTTTCAAATTTAATTTTCAAATTTACTCATTAATGTAATAATTTAAAATATATGGTAATACATGTGTGTATATTCAGCTGTTGGCCATGGAAAATTAGACTACTTGGCTATGTTTTTGTCTTTGGAAATGGAACCTCATTAGCCTGTTTACAAAAAATGAAGCAACCCATTGTTTCAAAATTTATTGTTAGAAACTGTACCCATAATGGTAATCATATGTCCACATCTCTAAATGTTGCTGCTGACAAAAGTACACACTGTAATTAAAGGTCATAAACACCAATGTATCATTTTTACAGTACGAAAGCAAGCCACCACTTCCAGAACACAAGCAACACTGTCAAGAGCTGTGGATGCTGGCGATACAGGTAACGCAAAAATGACACCTGTTAATGTGGCCACCACAAAAATGCAAAATAATCTAATGTTTGCATTAATCCATAGGAACTTCAACATCGTATCACAGTCCACAAAGACGTCCTTCACAGGGGTCTGGCAGCCACACGAGCAGGCCTAGCAAGAGACGTCATCCTGATGTCGCACCAACACCAGCATTAAGCACACCCCCACGTCGTATTTCAACTGTGTTGCCTCAGCCACCAGAACACATTTTGGAGAGTACTCAATCACCGGGACCACATTCCCCTCAGCTGTCTGGTGAGTAAACACAAAACACAAATTACACATCAGCCAAAAAATGAAATAATCCTAGTACTTATCCACAGCAGCAAGCACATGGCTTGCAAATTGTTAAAAACAAAAAAACACTAAAAAAGTTTGGCAAATTTAGAGTGTTCTCTTGCGCCTTACAGTAGTATTGTGTTGTCATTATTTATTTGAATAGTAAAATATTGAGCTTCAGGTAGATTCACACCCTTTCACAATGGTGATAGAATTCATAGTCATTTACTGTTTGATATTTTAATGCAAGTACGATATGGCGGGTGACAAATTACTTTTTTTCATGGTGTAAACTTTGTACCTCTGTGTGTTTGTTTCGTAAGTGTGGTATTTGTCAAACATGTGTCCACTTTTGTTTTGATGTCATTTTTTTCATCATAAAAACCAACATAATTGGCCTTTTTGATTGTGTATACGAGTCTTGGTGAACATCCTAATTTGCTTTAGAAAAATGTTTGACAAACAAGTCTAGAAAGTTAAACTAAATATGAAAACCAGCATAATTTTCGAAAACACTCAAATGTTGTCCCCTTAAACCCCATACAGAACCAGACATCATGCCCCCGGAAGCCCAGCAGGAATCTGAACAGGAAACATACACCCTCCATCTGCAAGCAATAGACGTTAACCAACCAAGCACGCCTCAGGAAAGTACCCCGCCACCTCAAATGTTACCACACCCACAGTTGAGCCAAACAACCCCTCCGCGACAACCTGAACCATCATTTTGGGTAACATGGAACCAACAACAGGCACAGAATATTGATTGCCTATGCACACACACACCCAATAACTAGCCAGTCTGCCCCATCATCTACCGAGACTGTGTAGAAACACAAGCAGGCACAATGTCCAGCTATGCAGAGTCGCAAACAGTATGGAGCAGATGAGAGCAGATAACAGCCAACTTATTGTTACCTTTCAGCGCATAATGGATGAGCAACACCGCCATCAACAGGCCCTCATTCAGTTAATTCAAAGTAATCAAATTATATCAGAAACCATGTCTCGCATCATAGACAACAACACAACAGCCACAACACAACTTACAGCAACCCTGGCTAACCTCAGTCAAAATATTAATTTGTTGGCACAACACCAACAAGGTTCCAGCTCAGGGACCAACACACCTACACACACCCCAATTTCATCACCAGTTCGAAGATCAAGCCGAACCCGCTCCACTGCCCAAACCAAACCCACGTCAGCCACCAAAGAACAGCCTAAGAAATAGGCCACCCTGCAGCTGAAGACACATTGTTGACAATACCAGGTCTACACAATAGCAGTTATTTGTAATGAAAACACATGTTGTACAGTAATACATGTGAAAACTGATTGATGTGCAATGTGTTATGTGCAAAAAACTGTCAGTGTAAGAGGAAAATTCTTAGAGTTAACAATCACATCTGTTGGGAATATTCTATCATCATTACTAACATGAACGTTTACCACATTACTCAATGTCCATTATGTTGTGATAATGAGGTAACATATTTCAAACACAGCTTTAGAAGAAAGTCGACACACAAAAAACACAAATAATAGGCTAAACAATAATGGTTGTTAGTGCATACTACATTATTATGTAGTATTGTGGCAAACATTACCTTTGAATGTGAAAAAGAAACTTTTAACATTATAAACACATAATTACTAACCAAAAACGCTATACAAGTAGCTAAGTAACTGATACCCAACAGTTAGACATAAACACATATCAAGCAAATAAACAACACTCAGCTGACTAGCTCAAGAGGGAGCAAGAGCCACATTACTACAGAAAATACATTGGTGTGCCTTAATTGTTCATATACAAAGCACACAGGCAAATTTACTTACCGCTAAAATGTGCCAAAATCAGGTCTTGCCTTACCTGCCTCCCTATATCTGTACTCACAGTGTCGCTAGATGTTTCTAACTCCTCTGCTTGCTGACTGTTTTATTCATCTTCATCATCATCATCATCATGTGGCAGATGTTGCTGCAAACACATGTTGTGAAGAAAACAGCAGCAGAACACAATCCTAGTCACCTTTAAGGGACTATACAACAAAAGCCCGGCAGACTTATCCAGACACCGAAACCTTGATTTCAGTACACCAAAACATCGTTCTATCACATTCCGCGTAGACTTATGTGCATGATTGTAATTGTGTTCAGCAGGGGAATCAGGGGCGGACAATGGAGTCAGAAGCCAAGAGTAGCAGCCATAACCCCCATCACCTGAAAAACGGAGATTAGCAGCATTGTAAAATATTGATGCACAAACACAGTGCTAACATAATGTGCAGGTTGAGGTAAGCACAAAATTAAACACAAATACTTGGTACATACCCAGCAGCCAGCCATCCGGCATTTCTCCAGCCTCAAATTTATCAAAGAGGGATGACTGACTGAGGATGAAGGAGTCATGGCAGCCGCCAGGGTAACCCGCAACAACACTCATAATTTTGAGATTTGCATCACAAACCACCTGGACATTAGTTGATTGCCCAAAATGTCTATTTATATAAATATATTGTCTGCCCCTAGGTGGTCTCAGCTCAACGTGTGTGCAATCTATGGCACCCAGCACATTTGGCATGCCAGCAAGCTCATAGAAAGCTACCTTGACTGCATGCCACTGAGACTCCTGGCTAGGGAAGCAGATAGAGGCATCTATGTGTGGTTCAAATGCATCCAAAACCTGAGTGTACAGTCAAAAATATAAGGTGAGTGTCTTAAGCACTTTGTTCAAATATACTGTTATAAATTCACATTACACAATACAGAAATGGGGCATAGAGGAGTATGTATGGTTTGCCTCACCTGATTTCAATATTTTGAAAAGGTGGGCTGTGAGATTCCTATTACATCGCCTGTCACAGCCTGAAAGCTGCCAGTAGCCATAAAGTGCTGTCTCAGGGTCTAGGTCCAGTTTGTCTAGGTCATAACAGACGGAAAATGTTGGTCCTATTTAGCCTGGACATCTGTATGACCTGGTCATCGGCCAATGCGTTTAAGTTCAAACGCCCCCTAAAAAACCGAGGCCTGCGCAGCCTCCGCGGCACCTGTACATCCTGCTGACCATGTTTATTTTCCTGGCCCTGGTTTCTTGTAGCCTCATGGAGCACTCTCAGGAATCCCACAGCAAAACCAAATTCACTGCTACACACGGCAGCAGCCATTTCAGAGTGATTGATTTGCGAAATGTGCTGGCCCACCTTTTAAAGGGCCAAAAATGCAGGTGTGATTAATGATGAAGTCGGAACACATGTAAACACGCTTCTCAAAAGCAGGTCTACTTTTTTCCTGTGTTTTTTTTACGAATTGTATTTTTTTTTACGCCCGCTAATGCTCTTTCACGGTAGAGATTTCAAATACGAATGCATAGTAAATGACCGAGTTCTATACCTAAACAGCCGCGTTTGACCGATGGTGTATTCATTCGTATTTTTACAACACAGCCGTAAAAAAATACGAATGCCCTCATCACTGCCGAGATTTGAGTTTAGTAAATTCCCGAGATGACACTTTGAACAAAAAACACCAAATCGGTCAAAATCGGGAGCTTAGTAAATATACCCCAATGAATCATTTTTTTTCCTCTGTGTTTTTGTTTTTCCTGTAATTAGAAGCCTTATTATGGGGCATAATTTGTAAGGGACATTATTGTGTGTGGAGCATAAAATGGTGTCAGGAGCATAACTGTATGTGGCATAATATGTAATGGGCATTACAGTGTATGGCATGTGTTGCATAATGTGTAATGGGCATTACAGTGTGTGGTATAATGTGCAATGGGCATTACAGTGTGTGGCATAAAGTGTAATGGACATTATGCTGTGTGGCATAAGTTATAATAGGCATTACGTGTAATGGACATTACAGTGTGTGGCATAATGTTTAAGGGGCATTACCATAAGAAGGAAAAATGAAAAATAATGTAAAGGGCATGAATCAGGTTTTTCCCCCCTGTGTTTATTGTTCCTGTGTTGTATAAGGGGTTCAACTGGCATAATGTGTATAAGGGGCTCTGCTCTACTGTGGTGTAATGTGTGTAAAGGGCTCTAACATGGCAATGTGTATAAGGGGTACTAATGTATGGTGTAATGCACAGGTTCTCAAACTCGGTCCTCAGGATCCCAAACAGTGCATGTTTTGTAGGTAACCCAGCAGGTGCACAGATGTATTAATTACTCACTGACACATTTTAAAAGGTCCACAGGTGGAGCTAATTATTTCACTTGTGATTCTGTGAGGAGACCTGCAAAACATGCACTGTGGAGGGTCCTGAGGACTGAGTTTGAGAACCTGTGGTGTAATGTAACTGATGGACACTACTTGCGGTGTAATGTAAATTGGTACTATTCTGTGGCCATGCCCCTTCCCCATGCAGCCACGCCCCTTTGGCGCACACTGTCCCTGTTTTGAATTGGGAGGTGGGATACCAAAGAAAACTTTCACCCTGGGTGCCACAAGGTCTAGAACCGGCCCTGCATGTCACAATACTCAGCTTAAGCAACACCTCTGACTGCAACCTACTGGACTCAGTTGCTCTCTAATCTACAGATGGCCAGCTTCATTCGCAACGTGCTGGAAACAGACTGACTATCGGATTGATTTCTGCAGTCATAGCCACCACAGATCACAGATTCCAGATTTGCTTGCAGTACCTTGAATAGGAATGAGGAATTTTTGCCATTTCCGTGCTGACACAAGGCGAGCCAGTCTGATGAAGACTCATCAAGTGAGGTCCATGGTACTGCTGTCCAGAACAGCGAACTGTCAAGAGACATTCGCTCGTCTGGCTCTATAGATGATTTTTGGCTAAAAGGAAGCAAGGCAAAAAGGGTGAAACCAACATTACCCACCTCATCAGTGAGAGCACGAAGGATTCACTATCCTGTGTTGATCTATCAACTTTCACCCAGGCCTCACATGATGCTCTTGCCAAGGACCTTGCTAAAAACCAGCAAGTGTGCTCACCTCCAAAAGGCACAGTGGTGCAGGCATCCACCAGCAAGCTGCTGAGCTGTCTTGTAGAGGTCATATATCGCAGGTGTAAGCAGCTCCAGCAGGGGCGTTTTAAGAGAGAAGGCGACCTGCGTGCAGGCTCTGTTGCAGGCCCCCTCCTCTCCGGCAGCAAGTAGATTCTGGCAGAGTGGGTGATTCAGACCTGATTGCTGGGCTGCTCACTTTGCTGTTCTGCGTTCTGATAGTCGCCGCCCCCATGGGCAGTGTAAATTCGTCTTGCAAATGTGTGATCCCATGTATACGCCAAGCTGCAAAAATCCAGTGTGTGCAGTCTCTGCGCAGCCCAGGACTTATTCCTACAGTGCGATGAGAAAAGGCTGGTCGGGGCCAGAGCTGACGTCACACACCCTCTGTGATGTTAGTGTATTAGAATGCTTAATATTTGTAGACACTCCCTTACTAACATGTGTAAGCCTGAATCTTCAGTGATGGTCCCTAGGACCAGGGGGATGCTGGGAAGTGGGTGGTCCAGTGTGCAGTGTGCCTGTAGTTGGATGGAATAAAGCAGCACAGCAGTGAACTCACATGTCTCTGTGTCCTGATGACTGGATTTACAAACATATGAACAAAACATGGTGTCAGAAGAAGTTTAACTTGGACTGCTAGTGCTCTCAGAGTGTGACAGAATCCTGCAGCAGTATGTAAGGCTGTGATAGTGTCTGCAAAGCCTGCCGTGTGCTCCACTCTTCAAACAGTGAGTAACCATGGATAAACTGGCTCCTCCAACTGGCATGCTGATGTCTGGTAACTTGTCTGAAAACTGGAAAAGATTTAAGCAAAGGTTTAATATACATCTTGCTGCATGTGGAGCTGATACAGAGGCTGACAAAACGAAGGCATCCATTTTCCTCCATGTGATAGGAGAGGATGTGCTGGACATTTATAATATTTTTCAGTTTGCTGAGGGGCAGAATATGGTGCTATCTTCTATAATGCAAAAGTTTGAAGATTACTTTGTGCCAAGGAAAAATGTGGCATATGAAAGATATAAGTTTTTCACATGTGATCAGAAGTCTGTAGATGGATTTGATCAGTATGTTACAGAGCTGCAATCACTCAGTAAAACTTGTGAGTTTGGTGATTTAAATGATTCACTGATTAGAAATCGTATTGTCTGTGGAATACCTGATAATGGACTCAGAGAGAGATTGCTGAGAGAGCAAGACCTAACACTAGACAAGGCAGTGACTATGGGGGTCATTCCGAGTTGTTTGCTCGCTAGCTGATTTTAGCAGCATTGCACACGCTAGGCCGCCGCCCTCTGGGAGTGTATCTTAGCTTAGCAGAATTGCGAACGAAAGATTAGCAGAATTGCGAATAGAAAATTCTTAGCAGTTTCTGAGTAGCTCGAGACTTACTCCTACACTGCGATCAGCTCAGGCCATTTAGTTCCTGGTTTGACGTCACAAACATGCCCTGCGTTCGCCCAGCCACTCCCCCGTTTCTCCAGACACTCCCGCATTTTTCCCTGACACGCCTGCGTTTTTTAGCCAACCCCGGGAAAACACTGAGTTACCACCCAGAAACGCCCCTTTCCTGTCAATCATTTACCGAACACCAGTGCGACTGAATAGCGCCGCAGACGCTACAGCAAAACAGCTAAGTTTTTAGTAAAATAACTAAGCGCATGCGCTCTGCATACCTTGCGCATGCGCAGTTAGCGACTAATCGCAGTATAGCGAAAAACAGCAATGGGCGAACAACTCGGAATGACCCCCTATGTTTAGATCTGCAGAAATAACTAGATTTCAAGCCAAAAAGTTACACAAGGAAGTTGATGCTGCTGTCCATGTAGTGCAGAACACAGAGCTAAGCAAACCTCCATTCTCAAGAATGAAGCAGTCTAAGCCACAGTCTAATAAGGAAATGTGTAGTAGATGTGGAAATGCTCACAATCCTAAAATGTGCCCGGCTTATGGTAAAACCTGCATGAAATGTGGTAGACTTAATCACTTTGCCAAATGCTGTAAAATTAAAAGTGAAACAACCAATGTGCATGCTGTTAAACAAACAGAGGAATTATTTGTGGATTGCATTGAACTTTGCAGTGCAGATAAGAAAGAATGGATTGTCCCTTTAACTGTGAACGAGATTGTCATTCCCTTTAAGCTTGATACTGGCGCGCAGGTGAATTTAATATCGTTTCAAGACTATAAGACTTTTAGAGTAAAACCTAAAATTCATCCAGCCAAAGTGAAAGTTACAGGGTACACTGGGGAGGAAATTCCTGTGAAAGGTACATGATTAGTGACACTGAAATATAAGGGACAACAGTTTAAAACATCTCTACTGATTGTGGATAAAAATGTGCAACCGATTCTAGGATTAAGTTCCTGTGAGAAACTAAGCTTGCTAAAGAAAGTTTTTATGGTGACATCACAAGTAGAAGATGACTGCAAATCGATGTTTACAGAATACAGAGACTTGTTTGAAGGTCTAGGTTGTTTGCCTGGAGAGCATAAAATAAATATAGACACGCAAGTTTCTTCAGTGATACACCCCTGTAGAAAAGTGACGTTTGCGCTGAGAGAAAAACTGAAACAAGAGTTAAATCGCATGGAAGCCTTGGGTGTGATACAGAAAGTTGATGAGCCTACTGAATGGGTAAGCTCCTTAGTAATTGTTGAAAAGAAAAATGGACAACTCAGAATATGTCTAGACCCCAGAGATTTAAACAAAGCTATTAAATAAGAACATTTCAAACTACCAACCAGAGATGAAATCATGTCGCAATTTGCGGGAGCAAAATGGTTCAGTAAATTGGACGCATCTTCAGGATTCTGGCAAATGAAGCTAGATGAGGCCAGCTCAAAGCTTTGCACATTTAATACACCAGAAGGTTGATACAGATTTCTTCGACTACCATATGGAATATTGTCTGCTCCAGAAGTATATGACAAAAAGATACACATGATTTTTTAACATATTCCAGGTGTTGAAACAATGATTTATGACATTATTGTCTGGGGATCTACAAAGGAAGAACATGATTCGAGATTGAGACAAGTAATGGAAGTTGTCAAGAAAGTGAATCTACAGCTAAACAAGGACAAATGTGAATTTGGCGTGAATGCACTTACCTTTATGGGCGACGTGGTCTCGGATCAAGGTGTAAAACCAGACCCAAGGAAAATATCAGCCATAGTGAACATGGAACGTCCTAACAACAAAGACGACGTCAGAAGATTCCTAGGAATGATTACTTACTTAGGAAAGTTTATTTCTCAACTCTCTGAATGAACAGCCTCTCTTAGATGGTTGTTGGACAAAGATAACGAGTGGATGTGGTCACATGAACAAGAAGAAAGTTGGCAAAACTTGAAACAGATCATTACAGAGCAACCAGTCCTAAAATTCTTTGATCCTGCGAAAAGAATAAGAATTTCAGCAGATGCTTCGCAATTTGGCCTAGGCTCAGTGCTGTTACAAGAACATGAGGATACATGGCAACCAGTAATCTATGCATCAAGAGCACTGACAAGTGCTGAAACAAGGTATGCTCAGATAGAAAAAGAACTTCTAGCGATCACATATGCATGTGAGTGATTTCATCAGTTTGTGTATGGTCAAACATTTACAGTGGAAACTGACCACGAGCTATTGGTAGCTATCATGACTAAATCATTACATGACTGTCCCATGATAATTCAACGAATGCTTATCAGACTACAGAAATATGATGTATACTTGCTGTACTGTCCCAGCAAATACATGTACATTGCTGATACACTTTCTCGTGCTGTGGACAAAAGTGAAGGTTCCAAAAGTCTGATGGATGAAGAGATAGAAGCCTATGTTTATTTGATCGTAGCTTCTCTACCAGTGTCTCTTGCAAGACAAGAACAGATTAGTAAAGAAACTGAGACAGATGACACAATGAAAGTGTTGAAAGATATCATTCTAAAAGGTTGGCCAGCAGAAAAACATGCGTGCCCGCTGTCTATTCATGATTATTGGATGTACCGCAGTGAGCTTACAGTTGTCAATGGTATTATTTACAAAGGCAATAAGTTTGTCATACCTGCACGACTAAGAAAAACTATGCTGTGCAAGATACATGAAGACCACTTAGAAGAAAAATGTAAGCGGAGAGCGTGTGAAGTTATGTATTGGCCAAGAATGAACCAAGACATAGCACAGACTACAGCTACATGTGAATTATGTCTTACGTATAGACCGAAACAACAAGTCGAGCCACTGAGTCCTCACGCAGTGCCAGAGAGACCGTACCAGAAAGTTGGCGCAGATTTGTTTGATTGTAATGGGAAAACGTACATTGTCGTGACTAATTATTACTCTAACTACCCTGAGGTGAAGACACTACATACAACTACTAGTAAAGCCGTAATCAATTGCATGGATTCAATCTTTGCAAGGCATGGTGTTCCTATGGAAGTGTTCACTGACAATGGTCCTCAGTTTTCCAGTGCTGAATTTAGACAATTTGCTGATGAGTGGGAATTTGTTCATACTACGTCAAGTCCCCACTATCCACGCTCAAATGGGTTGGTGGAAAGTTCAGTAAAAACTGTAAAGAGTCTCATGAAAAAAGCTCAAGAAGGTAAAGAAGATTTCTACAAAAGTCTTTTAATCTACCGCAGTACACCTTTACAGAATGGACTTTCTCCTGCACAAATGCTGATGGGAAGGAGGATTGGAGCAAATCTTCCGATACATGATGAACTGCTTAATACACATAACTCAGCGTTGGTCGGACTAAGGAACGTCAACAGGCCGAAACAGAAACTGTTCCATGACAGACGAACAAAAAGCTTATCTGATCTAAAATCGGGTGACCAAGTCCGTCTCAGAGATCACGAGAAAGGTATTTGGGTGCAGAAAGGTATTGTGCAAGCACAAGTAGCACCAAGATCTTATACTATACGTACAGAGCATGGAACGGAAGTAAGAAGAAATCGGGTGGATTTAAGATCTCAACCTAACCATAATAAAGACAACATGACTGAAGAATACCTTTCATCTGACATGTATGATGATCCTCATAATGGTGAACAAACCACGATTCTAGAAAGGTCCAACATGGTCGATGAAACACAGACTGTGTATGAAAGACCCAAAAGGGAAATACGCAGACCATTGAAACGTGTTAGATGATGTTCTTAATATGACGTTAATTGTTGCATTGAAGCGTACATGTTAGGTTCCTGGTGCTCAGAACAAGGGAGATGTTGCGTAGTGAGTCCTGAGCACCAGAACGTGACGCTGAAACGAGGTGTGGTGTGGAAATAGCCCCTAGCACCCTACCTCCGTTGTTTCACCCGTGTGGTCCGTTCACGCCTGAGTGACTATGGTTTCTTGGGCCCACGGCAGCCGCGTTTGAAGGGCGGATTAGGTCTGCCCAACTCCGATGCCCCCAGGTCTTAGATTGAGACAAGGCGTGAACCGAGACAGGATAATAACAAGGGGACCTCTAGCTAAAACAAACAGAAGGCTAGGGGCTACTAACAACCCTAAACCTAAATATATGTGCGGCACGCCGCCAAAGGAAAAGAACAACAAAGGAAATGCTGTCCACTCGCCGACACAATACCGTTGTGTACCAGCGGTGACAGCACAAGCAGAACCCTCTGCAAAACACCAGAAACAAATTATAACCAAAGAATACTGCGGCCTGAGCCGACGGTTGCGGCAAAGCCGCTACTCACGGAACCGGTACAAATACTGGCAAACGGACAGGAACCCCCAATGTAGCGACTCAGACTCAGAACTGGAGGACAGGCAGAATCCCAAACGACAGACCGGTGGACACCAAGAAGCCAGATATTCGACCAGGCACAGACAAAGCCACAGGACTCCTGGACAGGAACGCTTCACGGCAGGACACAGGATCAGACACTGGAATCGACACTGGAATCGACACAGGAACCGACACTCAAAGCAGCTAGACAGACACTGCTAGACAGGAGCTCAGGAACTGGCAGGGACTAGCTCAGAGCTCAAGAACTCTGGAACCCAGGAAACCTGGAAATCTGGAAATATCACCAGCGTCTGTGAATTGCACTGAGCCAGCATATAACAGAGAGTCTTAATTATGTCGTGCAGCTGCCCTGCTGCACAACTGAGAGGTGCAATCAACAGACAGGTGAGGCTGAACACATGGGAACAAGCTGCAATCACACAGACTCACCACTGGCAGCAAACAAGAATCTTCTTAAACACAGGAACCGACACTCAAAGCAGCTAGACAGACACTGCTAGACAGGAGCTCAGGAACTGGCAGGGACTAGCTCAGAACTCAAGAACTCTGGAACCCAGGAAACCTGGAAATCTGGAAATATCACCAGCGTCTGTGAATTGCACTGAGCCAGCATATAACAGAGAGTCTTAATTATGTCGTGCAGCTGCCCTGCTGCACAACTGAGAGGTGCAATCAACAGACAGGTGAGGCTGAACACATGGGAACAAGCTGCAATCACACAGACTCACCACTGGCAGCAAACAAGAATCTTCTTAAACCAGAGCAACGGGAAATCCTGGCCTGCAAGACTACTTATAAACATAAAATAGGAATGAACCACTACCTGTGGTTCATAACAGTACCTTCTCTTTAAGGGTGGGCTCCGAACACCCCATGACACCCACGGGGAACAGAAACAGAAGTATAACATAAAATACATAACCAAAAATGCAAAACAGGAATGAGCCACAGCCGTGGCTCATAACATTACCCCCCCCTTGAGGAGGGGTCAAAGGACCCCAAAATTCAGTCTTTCCAAAACAAGGGATACAAAAAAAAACCTGACACACTGGTCTAACAGAAACAAGCTGTGACAACAGCTTGTAACGGTGCCCCCCCCCCCCCCCCCCCCCCTTGACGGTGGCCACTGGACACAAGACAAGGAAAGAAAAAAAAAATCTTTTTTTTTAACAAGGCAAGAGTCAATAATCATTTCTTTTCTTTTTCTTCTTTTTACCCTGTGCTTGCTTGGCGACACCAGGAAAGGAAGAAACCTCTGGCTCAAAAAATTCTTCAAACATATAGGTCGAGCAATCAGATGCTTCTTCAGTCTCCTACCAGAGTGCCCCGGCATATAAGAAACCTCATCAGTTTCGGAATCTGAGAACAGACCATAGATTGGTTCCATTCCCCTAGGTACCGAAACTTTAGAATATTTCCTGTAGGGAGAAGACAGGAAAGCACATCCAGTAGCAATGGTAATAGGCTGTGATCTTTGTGCCGAGTTTACAGTATACGGTGGACTCTCAGCATATAAGACGGGTGACCTAGAGGAACCTGAACCAATTTCTTTGGAACCATATCTCTTAATAACTGCATCACTGAATGCCGGGGGATCCTGAAGAATGGGATCTTCAGCTTTCATTAGGCTGGTCGCCCACTCAAAAGGCTCTCCTCTAAAGGAATATATCAGATAGAGCACAAGGTTCTCTGAAGTGATGCCCAGAAATGGTCTAGACAACAAAATGGTGTAATAGTGTTTGTAAAGCGCCAGAAATAGGACTAAGTCCCCATCAAAGATTATAGATGTTGAGATATCAACAGAGTCAGGATCTGCTACCTTCCCATCTGACTGACTAGAGTGCTTTGCTAGGACCTGGTCACTATTGACCTTACTCGAGGCTGAGACTTTCTGAACCCCACCTGGGGCAGTGACTTTCTGAACCCCACCTGGGGCAGTGGCCCTCGGAACCCCACCCGGGGCAGTGACTTTCTTTTTTTTTTTCAAACTATTTTTATTAGAATCTCACACCGTACAGAGTAGATATGCAGCATTTCGAGACATGGAATACATATTTAGCATTGTATACCACAATAGGCAATATATAGAGTCATCCTGACGATAAATAGGAAGTCATAGATTATTCGGTCTCATATAATACCAGGTAGAGATCAAAACATATTTTCAAACTTTTCCTCACATAAAACCTTTATATCCTTCCAAGAAAGGGAACGGGTGTATAGCTAGTGATATCATGGAATTTATAAAGTGTTTTAATTACCAGAGCGGAGCAGACTAGAGGTGAGAAGGGATAGATCAAATATCAAATATCGTTTCTCCGCCAGCAAAGGCATAGTTTCTTAAAAATCCCTAAACATAAACATAATACCTAAAACATAAGAAAATAAACTAACATGTAATGCCTGCCATGGGACACGAGCCGTCAATCCATCCACAGAACAATCTCCCAAATCGGGGGTCTGGCAGTGACTTTCTTAACCCCACCCGGGGCAGTGACTTTCTTAACCCCACCCGGGGCAGTGACTTTCTGAACCCCACCCGGGGCAGTGGCCTTCGGGAACCCCGCTGGGGCAGTGGCCTTCGGGAACCCCGCTGGGGCAGTGGCCTTCGGGAACCCCGCTGGGGCAGTGGCCTTCGGGAACCCCGCTGGGGTCAGCACCTCGGATTCTTTTACTGGGACCGGGCCGTTGGCCTCCCTCACTGGGACCGGGCCGTCGGCCTCCCTCTCTGAGTCGATAATTATTGAAACTTCTCCCGGGACTATGACTTCCGGGACTTTTGCTGAAGCTATAACCTTCAGAACCTCCACTAACGCTATGCCTCTTAAGTTCTCTCCTGGGGAAGCGACCTCTAGACCCTTCTTTGGGGCTGCGTCTCTCGAGACCCCACTTGGGGATATTACTTCAAAGATCCCTTCTGGGGTTTTGCTTCTCGAGTTCCCTTCTAGAACTATGGTTTTAGACACCTTCTCTGGAGTTGCGCTTTTCAAGTCTCTACCTGGGGTAACAGCTTCTGAGACCCCTTCTGGTATTGACACCTGAGCTATAATATTCGATGTCCCTCTATAACCTAGAGCATCGGGTACCGCTCCAGGACTCTGGGCATCAGGTACCGCTCCAGGACTCTGGGCATCGGGTACCGCTCCAGGACTCTGGGCATCGGGTACCGCTCCAGGACTCTGGGCATCGGGTACCGCTCCAGGACCCTGGGCATCAGGCACCGCTCCAGGACCCTGGGCATCGGGCACCGCTCCAGGACCCTGGGCATCGGGCACCACTCCAGGACCCTGGGCATCGGGCACCACTCCAGGACCCTGGGCATCGGGCACCGCTCCAGGACCCCGGGCATCGGGCACCGCTCCAGGGGTTTGCAACTCTGCTTCAACAGGAAAATTAAGAGAGGAGAGAAACATTCTCCTTTGGTTCCTGAATCTATAATGGGGCTCCCTAGCCCAAGCACCCCAATTATAGGACAGAGTGCTTTTTAGTGTGGGTTGTGTGACAAGTACCTCTGCCACAGTAGAGACAGGAGTAGGACTTGTATCCTGACTCAACTTGGCCAGAGGGCAGGACTTGTCACCACACTTTGGCTTGCGCAACTCACAGGTCTGCAGATAGTGGCCTAAACCCCCACAATAAAGGCATAAATTTGAGTTTCTGCGACGCAGACGCTCCTCTTCTGAGAGCCTGGGCCGCGGAAAACTTTTAAACCTTTTCTCTTTAATTAAACCTGAGGATTCACTTGTCACCATACTGTGAGCAAGAGTCTCTTTATAGGATGAACTCTCAACAACTTCTGGCAAAATAAGCAAAATTTTGGTCAGAAGATTTTGCAGTTGCTTTAAGGATTGCTGCAAAACTTCCAGCCGCTCAGGTTTCAAAGCACTGAAAGCAGAGTTCAGGGCTGAGAGAGATGCTTGCAGGGCTTGCATAGTAGGCATAGGAGGATTTCAAACTAGACAAGACTAGACTAGACACGATTCTAGACACGATTCTAAGACAAGATTCTAGACAAGATTCCAGACAAGATTCTAAGAAAAGATTCCAGACAAGATTCTAAGACAAGATTCTAAGACAAGATTCTAGACAAGACAAGACTGGACTGGATTTTTAAACTAGACAAGACAAGACTGGATTTTTAAACACCGGACTGGATTCTGCACACTGAGTTCTAAACAGGACTGGATTCTAAACACCGGACTGGATTCTGCACACTGAGTTCTAGACAGGACTGGATTCTAAACACCGGACTGGATTCTGCACACTGAGTTCTAGACAGGACTGGATTCTTGACAGGACTGGATTCTGCACACTGAATTCTAGACAGGACTGGATTCTAAACACCGGACTGGATTCTGCACACTGAGTTCTAGACAGGACTGGATTCTTGACAGGACTGGATTCTGCACACTGAATTCTAGACAGGACTGGATTCTTGACAGGACTGGATTCTAGACAAGACACTGGACTGGGCCAAAAAAGAAAAAGCTTTATTTTTTTTTTGTTTTATGGCTGGTGATAATGTTAGGTTCCTGGTGCTCAGAACAAGGGAGATGTTGCGTAGTGAGTCCTGAGCACCAGAACGTGACGCTGAAACGAGGTGTGGTGTGGAAATAGCCCCTAGCACCCTACCTCCGTTGTTTCACCCGTGTGGTCCGTTCACGCCTGAGTGACTATGGTTTCTTGGGCCCACGGCAGCCGCGTTTGAAGGGCGGATTAGGTCTGCCCAACTCCGATGCCCCCAGGTCTTAGATTGAGACAAGGCGTGAACCGAGACAGGATAATAATAAGGGGACCTCTAGCTAAAACAAACAGAAGGCTAGGGGCTACTAACAACCCTAAACCTAAATATATGTGCGGCACGCCGCCAAAGGAAAAGAACAACAAAGGAAATGCTGTCCACTCGCCGACACAATACCGTTGTGTACCGGCGGTGACAGCACAAGCAGAACCCTCTGCAAAACACCAGAAACAAATTATAACCAAAGAATACTGCGGCCTGAGCCGACGGACGCGGCAAAGCCGCTACTCACGGAACTGGTACAAATACTGGCAAACGGACAGGAACCCCCAATGTAGCGACTCAGACTCTCAGAACTGGAGGACAGGCAGAATCCCAAACGACAGACCGGTGGACACCAAGAAGCCAGATATTCGACCAGGCACAGACAAAGCCACAGGACTCCTGGACAGGAAAGCTTCACGGCAGGACACAGGATCAGACACTGGAATCGACACTGGAATCGACACAGGAACCGACACTCAAAGCAGCTAGACAGACACTGCTAGACAGGAGCTCAGGAACTGGCAGGGACTAGCTCGGAACTCAAGAACTCTGGAACCCAGGAAACCTGGAAATCTGGAAATATCACCAGCGTCTATGAATTGCACTGAGCCAGCATATTACAGAGAGTCTTAATTAATTATGTCGTGCAGCTGCCCTGCTGCACAACTGAGAGGTGCAATCAACAGACAGGTGAGGCTGAACACATGGGAACAAGCTGCAATCACACAGACTCACCACTGGCAGCAAACAAGAATCTTCTTAAACCAGAGCAACGGGAAATCCTGGCCTGCAAGACTACTTATAAACATAAAATAGGAATGAACCACTACCTGTGGTTCATAACAGTACAGGGCTTATCTTTAAAGAAAAGAGGATGTGATGTTAGTGTATTAGAATGCTTAATTTTTGTAGACACTCCCTTACTAACATGTGTAAGCCTGAATCTTCAGTGATGGTCCCTAGGACCAGGGGGATGCTGGGAAGTGGGTGGTCCAGTGTGCAGTGTGCCTGTAGTAGGATGGAATAAAGCAGCACAGCAGTGAACTCACATGTCTCTGTGTCCTGATGACTGGATTTACAAACATATGAACAAAACACCCTCCCTGAAAACGCATGGTAACTTCTGCGTTTTTCCGGACACTCCCTGAAAACGCCCTAGAAGCCGCTTAGGACTGACGATTCATCAGGGAGTGGCTTCCTACAGAAAGCCAGCTCCCTGCTAGTCACAGCCCGTTCTTGCAGTCCGGGAGGGAGAAAACACCTCTCAATGGGACTGCCTGTCTTGCGAGTGATGGGCATGTAGGACTTCCAATAGGAAGTCACTGCCAGTAACAGTGAAGCCACTGTGCCACTGCAGTCACACAGACTGCAACTGGCTCAGCTGAGCTCACTGAAATGGCAGATTTTACTGAGGGGACTGCAGTCCTGAAGCCCATAGGTAAAATCCGCTACTTCCTATAACTAGTAGTGCTTAGTCTTGTAAACGGTTATGGGACTCAGGGTTGACAGCAATTAGGTCGACACCCATTGGTTGACAGTGGCTAGGTCGACACTAGAAATCAGTTGACATGGCCATTAGGTCGACATGAACAAGGTCGATGAGTTTTTTGTTTTTTTTGGTGTCGTTTTCTCCGTCAAGTGACCGGGAACCCCAATTAGTGCACCGCGTCCCCTTGCATGGCGGGCAAGGTGCCTCAGTACCGCTGCGCTCGGCACAGGTTACTGGCCCTCATTCCGAGTTGTTCGCTCGCTAGCTGCTTTTAGCAGCATTGCACACGCTAGGCCGCCGCCCTCTGGGAGTGTATCTTAGCTTAGCAGAATAGCGAACAAGAGATTAGCAGAAGTGCGAATAAATAATTCTTAGCAGTTTCTGAGTAGCTCGAGACTTACTCCTACACTGCGATCAGCTCAGCCCGTTTCGTTCCTGGTTTGACGTCACAAACACGCCCTGCGTTCGTCCAGCCACTCCCCCGTTTCTCCAGACACTCCCACGTTTTATCCTGGCACGCCTGCATTTTTCCGCACACTCCCAGAAAACGGTCAGTTTCCGCCCAGAAACACCCACTTCCTGTCAATCACACTCCGATCACTTCAACAATGAAAATTCTTTGTTCGGACGTGAGTAAATCTACTAAGTTTTGTGCTAAAATACTTAGCACATGCGCGCTGCGTACCATGCGCATGCGCATTTTTGCCTTAATTGCTCCGTTGCGAAAATCGGCAAAGAGCGAACAATTCAGAATGACCCCCACTGTTCCCAATCATAGTCCACGTGGATCGTAAAGTACTGTATGAAAACGTTGAAAAAAAAATATGTGAAAGACTCATGTCGACCTTTTTTCACATCAACCTAATGGCTGTGTCGGCCTATTTCTCGTGTCGACCTAGCCACTGTCGACCAATGGGTGTCAACCTATTGGGTGTCGACTTAATTGGTGTTGACCCAGAGTCCGGATACCCTTGAAAATTGTATCTTGTGCTAAATCTCACCTTCCTTTGCATAACATTTTATATTTACAGGCAAAATAAACATACAATAAAAATTTTATCACAACCTACTGACCAAAATCTTTTATACTTTAGTATAAGCCCAGAGTTTTAAGTGTCTCTAGTGTTTTAAATATGTTGCTACATCGGTAGTGCACTTCTTGTTTATTTTAGAACATTTGCCTGCTTAGGATGGGCTATTGGCAGACTGATGTTGTATAACAATTATTGCTTTCAGCTGAAACTGCTGATTCAATTGCCTGCGATGATCTCGCCCAGCTGAATTTACACGACACCCGCCACACTTTAAGGCAGCAGGATATCACCCCGTTGTGCGAAAAGGTAGGGCGAAGGGTGCAAGACGGGCTGCTGTTGATGGGGTTTAAATGCTGTGGCAACAGTAATTTACACCCTTCGCCGGCAATTGAATTTCCCTCATAATGTTGCTTTGTTCCAACACTGAGCAGATTAGTTTTTTTTGGTAGCCGGATATACTGTATGTGTCTATTCAGATGGGATGCAGTCAATTTACCTACAATCAAAATCCCGACGGTCAAAATACTGTCAACCATTGACCGATGGTCAAAATACCGACATGGTCAAAATACTGACATTTAAAATACATACATTTAAAATGTTGACAGGTCAAAAAGTCGACATGAGTTTTTCATTGAAATCAACTTATTCATACCTTACCATCCCAGTGGACCTGGAGGGGGAATATAATAGTGTGCCGAGTGTAGCGAGTACACTTATACGGTGTCCATGTCGACCTATGTCGACATACACACACACACAAAAAGAAAAACTTGTGTCGATTTTTTGTCATTTTAAATGTCGGTATTTTGACCGTGTTGACATATTAAATGTTGGTAAGCTCCTGATTGGCTGCCGGACCGCGAGCTCTGATTGGCTCATGGGCCGGCGCTGAATTGAAGATAGACACAGCCGCAGGAGTCAGAGGAACAGGAGAGGCGTGTGCTGCGAACTCCTCCCCTCACAGCAGCAGCACAATGAGCAGCACTTGGGGGGAAGGGGAGCCACTGTGGGGACATGTGGCTCTGCACTGGGGGCATAGCTGGCACTGTGGGGGCATGTGGGTCTGTACTGGGGGCAGGGACAGATTAGGAACAAAAAGCGGCCCTGGAAAAATTTGTACTAGTGGCCCACATGGGCAGCACCAGAGGTCTAGCCATGGGCCATGGCAGCAGCACCCTCCCCCCAAGACTTTCCAGATAGTGCGCATGTCCAGCATCAAGGGGGAAGTTAAAATGAAATAAAATTAAATATTATGAGCACATTATATGATACATCTTCAGAATTTAGGAAACTATATTATTCTTTGGAAAGATATATTTTCTTGCTTATTACACCAACCGTATCCCAATCACTATTCTCTCAATCTTATATGTCAGCCAAGCAGGCAGACAGAGCATACACTAGATCATCTGAAATCACAGGCTAAGTGGCAAAGTAATTTTCATATATGCAAATTATTTTGCATCTTATTCATTATGTCTGTAAAAAGGACCACATGTCCTCAAACAAAACAGGCCCCACGGGCGCGCCGGCCCACCGGCAATCTTTCCTGTAAACCCTGTATCTGCACTGGGGGCATATCTGGCACTGTGGGGACATGTGTATCTGCACTGGGGGTATATCTGGCACTGTAAGGTCATATGTAGCTGGCACTGGGGGCATATCTGGCACTGTAAGGACATGTGTATCTGCACTGGGGGGCATATCTGGCACTGTGGGGGCATGTGTATCTGCACTGGGGGCATATCTGGCACTGTAAGGACATGTGTATCTGGCACTGGGGGCATATCTGGCACTGTTAGGACATGTGTATCTGGCACTGGGGCATAGCTGGCACTGTGTGGACATGTGTATCTGGCACTGGGGGCATAGCTGGCACTGTAAGGACATGCATAGCTGGCACTGCAGAGACATGTGTATCTGCACTGGGGCATATCTGGCACTAGGGGCATATCTGGGACTGTGGGGGCATGTGTATCTGGCACTGGGGGCATAGTTGGCACTGTGGGGACATGTGTATCTGGCACTGGGGGCATAGCTGGCACTGTGGGGGCATGTGTATCTGCTACTGTGGGGGCATGTGTATCTGGCACTGGGGGCATATATTTATCTGGCACTGTGTGGACATATGTGTATCTGGCACTGTGGAGGGGGGTATATGTATCTGGCACTGTGGAGGCACCCATTTTTTGGCATTTTTATATATATGTTGCACTGTACTGGGACACAGTGGCGTCACAAGGGGGGTGCGGGGGGTGCGGCCCGCTCCCGGGTGTCACCCGCCGAGGGGTGACACCAAAATGCCAGCTCCTGCTTAGAGACAGGAGGTGGGTGCTGCACTGTTACATTATGTGCAGCACTCGGCTCCTGTCACTCTGTAGGACCCAGCACTGCAAGCACAGCACTCCCCGGGAGTGAGCCTACACCTCCTAAACCCCCCTAGTGACAAAAAAAACGGGTGTCGGGACGCGAAGCTCCGCCCCTTCTCAGAAAGCACCGCCCCTTTCCAGTCATTCAAGCCGTGAAAACGGATGCCAGCCCGTGAAGCCCCGCCCCTTCCCGCGAAGCCCCGCCCCCTTTTTTGCCGCCGCACCGGGTGTCCAAGAGGTGAGTGACGCCTCTGCTGGGACATTATATGTATGTGGCACTGTACAACATGACTAAAAACGGGGTTATGACACAAGGTCATACTCCTACAAATGTCATACCAAAAGGTGCGCGCACAAAAATGGGGTGTGGCTTTGTGAAAACTAGTTCACGCCCCCATTTTTGCACGCGCATGATAGTGGCTCTTGCCCTTTACTATGGATCTTTTCTGGCTCTTTGCCTCTGACTGGTTGGCCACCCCTGCTATAGAAAGAAAAACCAACCCTAACATTTTTTATAAGTACATAAACAGTAAAAGGTTAAAGAAGAAAAGCGTAGGCCATTAAAAAAATGAACTGGGAGCTGTGATAAACGATGACAAAATAAAAGCGGAAATACTGAACTATTTTTTTCCCTCAGTATTCACCAGAGAGGATCCAACGATGAGGAGAGTAGTGCATAACGATAGTGAAGATAATGACTCTTGGCTTGATACTCTTTTAAGTGAGGAAGTAGTCCTAGAGAGACTAAGCAAAATAAAGCTAGAAAAACCCTTATACTTGATTTTCTATAGTTCTATTAGATCAGGAAGAGTACCAAAGGATTGGCGCATAGCTGAGGTAGTGCCCTTATTTAAAAAAGGAACTAGAGAAAATCCGGGTAACTATAGACCAGTTAGTTTAACCTCTATAGTGGGAAAAATATTGGAAGGAATTTTGAGGGATAGCATAGAGAATTATCTGCATACTACTAAAATTATTAGCAAAAGTCATCATGGGTTTGTAAGGGGCAGAGCATGTCAAACTAACTTAATTAGCTTCTACGAGGAAGTGAGCGAGAATCTTTATCAGGGAAAAGCAGTGGATGTGGTCTATTTAGATTTACAAAAGCCTTCGATACAGTGTCTCACGGGAGACTGATCATCAAATTAAGGGAACTTGACCTAGGATATATTATTTGTACATGGATAAGTAATTGGCTGGATAACAGAGTACAACGAGTAGTGGTCAATGGGATGTTCTCTAGCTGGGCACCAGTAGTCAGCGTAATACCGCAAGGGTCCGTACTTGGCCCGCTACTGTTCAATATAGTTATCAATGATCTAGGAATAGGCCTGGAAAGCACAGTGTCAGTCTTTGCAGATGATACTAAACTGTGTAAGGTAATTAATTCAGAAGGTGATGTGGAGTCTCTACAGAATGACTTATTTAAACTTGAAACCTGGGCGTCTAAATGGAGAATGAAGTTCAATATAGAGAAATGCAAAGTTATGCATTTTGGGATAAAAAACACATTTGCATCCTACACTCTAAATGGGGAAAAGATAGGCGTAACTGTGGTGGAAAAAGATTTGGGGGTGCTCATAGATAATAGGCTTAACAATAGTACACAATGTAAAAATGCAGCAAAGGCAACTAAAGTGCTTGCGTGCATAAAATGGGGAATTAAGACGAGGGACGAGGATGTAATCCTGCCGCTGTACAAATCTTTGGTGCGTCCCCACCTGGAATATTGTGTTCAATCTTGGGCACCATATTATAAAAAAGATATAGGGGAGCTAGAAAGAGTTCAAAGGCGAGCTGCTAAATTGATTAAAGGGTTAGAGACACTGGAGTATGAGGAAAGGCTTACTAGGTTAACTATGTATACACTAGAAAAGAGGCGTCTAAGAGGAGACATTATTATCTTCAAATATGTAAAGGGTCATTACATACCTCCCAACTGTCCCGATTTTCGTGGGACAGTCCCGCTGTCCCACCCGCGGGCCGCAGTGTCCCGCGGTGGGGGGGGGGGCAGTCGGGAGGCTCCTGTCATCGCTGCCCTGCGTGCGCACAGCATCTATTCACTTGAGAAAGGAGGAGAGGGGGCATGCCAGCAGCTCACGGAGCATGCCTCCTCAGTGACCAAAACGGGGGCGTGGCTTGCGATTGCGGGTCTTCCGCGAAGCCACGCCCCTTTTCAATAAGCCACGCTCCTTTCAATATTTAGAAAGTGTTAGGCGCGGCAGTTTTTGTCCGCGCTCTGACCGAGCAGCGGTCACGGCCGCCGCGCCTCTCGCTCTGTCTGCTCCCGCACGGCGCCTAGCAACGCCGGGACGCCGTGCGCGCGATAGCCGCCGGGTCCCTGGCAACGCTAGGACGCCGTGCACCCAGGGCCGCCGGGTCCATGGCAACGGGGACGCCACATGCGGACCGCGTTCCCAGTTGCCATGAGAGTACTCACACCTGTTCTCCCCTGGTCGTGCAGCAAGGCAGCTGCACGACATTCATCAATCAGGCTCTGCACTGCCATTGGAGGGTTCCCTGTTATATGCCTCCTCAGTGCCTCACACAAACGCCGGTGATAGCTTCCTGCATGCTGTTCCTGCCTGGTAACGTCTGCTCCTGATTTGGCTGTATCTGGTCGATCCTGCTCCCTGGGCTCCCGAGTCCTGGAGTTCTGAAGCCGGTCCTGGGAATCCTTCCTGTCCAAAACGAACCTGTTGCAGTCATCCGAGGGTTCTCATTATTTGGGGTTCTCTCCTGGTTTCGTGAGTAGCGGCTTCTGCCGCGAGTTGCGGCCTAGGCCGCTTTTACTGTGTATTTCTTTTGTGTTGGAGGGTTTTGCGGAGGTTTCCGCTTTTCACTGTCCTCCCCGGAACTCGGCGGTGCCGTGTAGGGGAAGTGACAGTGGTATCATTTGTTGTCCTTTTTCCTTGGCGGCGTGCCGCACATACCTTTAGTTTTAGGGTAGTTAGTAGCCCCTAGCTTCTGTTTGTTTTAGTTAGAGGTCCCCTTGTTATTACCCTGTCTCGGTTCACGCTTTGTCTCTCTCTAAGACCTGGGGGCATCGGAGTTGGGCAGACCTAATCCGCCCTTCAAACGCGGCTGCCGTGGGCCCAAGAAACCATAGTCGTTCAGGCGTGAGTCAACCACACGGGTAAGACAACGGAGGTAGGGTGCTAGAGGCTATTCCCGTACCTCTCCTTAGTTCAGCGTCACGTTCTGGTGCTCTGAACTCGCATCACTACATCTCTCCAGTTCTGAGCATCAGGAACGTAACATTATCACCGGCCATATAAAAAAAGAAAAAAAAAAAAGAATTTTTTTTTCTTTTGTATTGGTGGGCCTAGAAATTCGGCCTCATGAATCCGGCAGTTTTAGGTCCAAATCCCAGCCAGCTTTTGGCCAACCAGATTCAGGAACTAACTCAGATGGTTCAGGACCTCACTCTTCGGGTGAGATCGCAGGAAGATCTTTTGCGAGCCTCCCCGAGTATGGTTCCAAAACCAAAAATGCATTTACCTGACCGTTTTTCGGGTAACCGAAAGGATTTTTTTAATTTTAAGGAAGCTTGTAAGCTTTATTTTCGTTTAAGGCCCCGTTCCTCTGGTACTGAGTCTCAACGGGTCGGGATTGTGATGTCTTTACTCCAAGGTGATCCACAGACCTGGGCTTTTGGGCTAAGAGCGGATGATGTTGCCTTGCTATCAGTAGATGCCTTTTTTAAGTCCTTAGGCCTTTTGTATGATGACCCTGATAGAGAAGCATCAGCTGAGAGCCACCTGCGTGCACTTAAGCAAGGGAAAAATCCAGCAGAGGTGTATTGTACCGAGTTTCGCCGTTGGTCGAACGACTGTGGCTGGAATGACCCGGCCCTGCGCAGTCAGTTTCGCCTCGGTTTGTCTGAAGTTATTAAAGACAGTCTCCTTCAGTACCCCGCTCCTGAGACTCTAGACAAACTCATGGAGCTCGCTATTAAAATTGATCGTCGTCTCCGAGAGCGGAGGGCTGAAAGAGGAGCTACTTTTAGGCCTAGTCCATGTGTATATAGTTTTCCTAAGGACATCGAGGAGCCCATGCAAATGGGTCTCTCCCGGCTGTCCCCAGAGGAAAGAACCAGAAGGCTAAATTCTGGTCTTTGTTTGTATTGTGGTGGCAAGGGACATATCGCACGTAATTACCCGAATAAGCAGGGAAATGCTCTGACCGAGTGAGTAGTGAGGGGGTTCACCTGGGTCTGCAGTTAATCTCCTCAAATGATTCCTTATTAGTTCCTGTAAAAATTTCCTTTGGTAGCCTCAGTTCGTTGGTGTCGGCCTTCGTCGACAGTGGAGCTGCGGGAAATTTCATGGATCTTGGTTGGGCTCAGGCTTTAGGCGTTCCACAGATGCCTTTGGATAAACGTATCACCATGCACGGCTTGGATGGTGGTCCGCTTTCTAATGGGGTTATCACTCACCGCACACCTCCAGTACAACTGACAGTGGGGGCCCTACATTCAGAGAAAATCGAATTTTACCTTACCCATTGTCCGGCTGTCCCCGTAGTTTTGGGTCAACCCTGGCTTGCCTTTCATAATCCCACCATAGATTGGCGGTCTGGGGAGATTTCCCAATGGGGTCCCTTTTGTGTTAAGGAGTGTATTTCCCGTCCAGTCCGAGTTGCGGCAGTCACCCCAGAACTTATTCCTTTGGAATATCAGGACTTTGCTGATGTTTTCTCCAAGGGTAATGCGGATGTACTGCCTCCCCATCGGTCCTATGACTGCGCTATTGATTTAGTTCCCGATGCCTCTTTACCTAAGGGGAGATTATATGCCCTGTCCGGGCCGGAAACCACGGCAATGAATGATTATATTCAGGAGAGCCTGAAAAAAGGCTTCATTAGGCCCTCGAAATCTCCATTAAGTGCAGGGTTCTTTTTTGTTGAGAAAAAAGATGGGTCCCTCAGACCATGTATTGATTTTCGGGCTCTGAATAAAATTTCTGTTAAAAACACCTACCCCTTGCCATTGATTTCAGTACTGTTTGATCAGCTCCGGTCTGCCGTTATCTTCTCCAAGATCGATCTTAGAGGGGCTTACAATCTCATCCGAATAAAATCTGGGGATGAGTGGAAGACGGCTTTCAGCACACAGTCAGGTCATTATGAATACCTGGTGATGCCGTTTGGGCTGTCAAATGCTCCTGCGGTGTTTCAAGATCTCATTAATGACGTCCTTCGTGACTTTCTAGGAAAGTTCGTAGTCGTTTATTTAGACGACATTTTGATTTACTCTGAGTCTGTTGAACAACATATCACCCATGTGCGACTGGTCCTTCAAAAATTACGGGAGAATCATTTATACGCCAAACTGGAGAAATGTGATTTCCACATCACAGAAGTGTCCTTCCTGGGGTATATTATTTCTCCTAAGGGGTTTTTCATGGAACCAAAGAAACTCCAGGCCATCCTAAATTGGGCACAACCACGAACTTAAAAGCAATTCAGTGCTTTTTAGGGTTTGCAAATTATTATAGGCGTTTTATTCATACCTTCTCTGATTTGGTCGCTCCTATAGTAGCACTGACTAAAAAAGGAGCGGACCCTTCCAATTGGTCGCCTGAAGCCGAGGCTGCCTTTCTGGCCTTGAAGCAGGCCTTTGTCTCAGCTTCTGTTCTCAGGCACCCTAACCCGGAGCTCCCCTTTATTGTCGAGGTAGATGCCTCAGAGGTTGGAGTGGGGGCTATCCTTTCTCAGGAAGACCCGGAGTCTCAGGAATTACACCATTGTGCCTTCATGTCCAGGAAATTCTCCTCCGCAGAATCCAACTATGATGTTGGTAATCGAGAATTGTTGGCAGTTAAATGGGCTTTCGAGGAGTGGAGGCATTGGCTGGAAGGAGCTAGGCATACCATTACAGTGTTTACTGACCACAAGAACCTGCAGTATGTTGAGTCAGCTAAACGGCTTAATGCTCGACAGGCACGTTGGGCGCTGTTTTTTACTCGTTTCAGGTTTGTTATCACCTTCAGTCCCGGTTCTAAGAATACGAAAGCTGATGCCTTGTCACGTTGTTTTCCTCCGGTTCACAATAACCATCCGGCAACTACCCCCATAGTTCCAACGTCTGTCATCCGAGCAGGCCTCGCACAGGATTTATTTACACAGCTAGTCCAGCTTCAGCAGCAGGCTCCCAAAGTTACTCCTGCGGACCGTCTCTTCGTCCCTGAATTTCTGAGAGGCACTGTTCTAGCTGAGTTTCATGATAACAAAGTTTCCGGTTATCCGGGTGTTACTAAAACCTTGGAATTAATTTCTCGCTCGGTGTGGTGGCCTAATCTTTCCAAGGACGTAAGGAAATTTGTCCTTTCTTGTCAGGTCTGCGCTCAGCACAAGATATCCCGATCGTTGCCAGTCGGGCAACTCATGCCTTTAGCCATCCCTCTTAGGCCATGGTCACACATTTCCATGGATTTTGTGGTGGACCTTCCTCTTTCATCTGGATTCCGGGTCATTTGGGTGGTGGTAAACCGTTTTAGTAAGATGGCCCACTTAATTGCTCTTCCCCGATTACCCTCCGCTCAAGTTTTGGCAGTTTTGTTTCTCCGCCATGTCTTCAGGCTCCATGGTTTACCCATGGATATTGTCTCTGACCGGGGACCACAATTCATTGCCCGTTTCTGGAAACGTTTTTGTACCTCATTAAATATGAAGCTCTCTTTAACATCTGGATACCATCCACAGTCTAACGGACAAACTGAACGTGTTAATCAGTCATTAAAGCAGTATTTACGGCTGTATTCGGCCAAACTTCAGAATGATTGGTCTGAATTTCTTCCTTTGGCCGAGTTTGCCTATAATAACTCTTGCCATTCTTCCACCAAGGAGTCTCCTTTCTTTTCGGTCCTGGGCTTTTATCCTAGAGCCAATTCCTTTTATCCTCATTTTCCAGGCTCTTCGTTGACCGTAACTTCCCGCCTTAGAATAATTTGGAAAAAGGTGCACCTTGCCCTGAAGAAGGCTGCCTTCCGAGAGAATTTTTTTTCGGATAGGTTCCGACGCCTGTGCACTCTTAAGGTGGGAGATAAGGTGTGGTTGTCAACCCGTAACATCAAGCTCCGACAACCCTCGGCTAGATTGGGACCCAAATTTATTGGACCGTTTCTTATTGTCAAGAAAGTCAATCCAGTGGCTTTTCGGCTGCGGTTGCCTAAATCACTTAAAGTTGGCAACACTTTCCACTGCTCTCTTTTGAAGAAATATATTGTTTCCAGGAGGTTCCCCCGGAAGATTTCCCAGGGTAGACTTCCGGTGGATGTTCAGGGTCAACAAGAGTTCCTGGTGGAGAAGGTTTTAGATTCTAAGCTTTCTCGTGGCCGGCTTTATTTTTTGGTCCACTGGAAAGGCTATGGCCCGGAAGAAAGGTCTTGGGTGTTGGATAAGGATTTACATGCTCCTAAACTTAAGAAGATATTCTTTCAGGAGTTTCCTCAGAAACCCGGCTCTAGGGGTTCTTTAACCCCTCCTCATGGGGGGGGGGGTACTGTTAGGCGCGGCGTTTTTTGTCCGCGCTCTGACCGAGCAGCGGTCACGGCCGCCGTGCCTCTCGCTCTGTCTGCTCCCGCACGGCGCCTAGCAACGCCGGGACGCCGTGCGCGCGATAGCCGCCGGGTCCCTGGCAACGCTAGGACGCCGTGCGCCCATGGCCGCCGGGTCCATGGCAACGGGGACGCCACATGCGGACCGCGTTCCCAGTTGCCATGAGAGTACTCACACCTGTTCTCCCCTGGTCGTGCAGCAACGCAGCTGCACGACATTCATCAATCAGGCTCTGCACTGCCATTGGAGGGTTCCCTGTTATATGCCTCCTCAGTGCCTCACACAAACGCCGGTGATAGCTTCCTGCATGCTGTTCCTGCCTGGTAACGTCTGTTCCTGATTTGGCTGTATCTGGTCGCTCCTGCTCCCTGGATCTCGCCTTTATCAGGAGGTCGTCCAGATAAGGAATTATATTGACTCCTTTCTGACGAAAGAGAACCATCATCTCCGCAATCACCTTGGTGAATACCCTCGGCGCCATGGAGAGACCGAAAGGTAACGTCTGGAATTGGTAATGGCAATCCTGAACCGCGAATCTCAGATAAACCTGGTGAGGAGGATAAATGGGAACATGTAGGTAAGCATCCTTTATGTCCACCGATACCAAGTAGTCCCCCTCTTCCAGACTGGCAATCCCTGCCGAAGTGATTCCATCTTGAACTTGAACCTTTTTAGGCAACCATTCTGATCCTTTAGATTTAGGATCGGTCTGACCGAGCCGTCCGGCTTCGGAACCACAAAGAGGCTTGAATAAAAACCCCTCCCTTGTTGTGACAACGGTACCAGGACTATGACCTGGTCTTTACATAATTTTTGGATTGCCGCTGTTACTGCTTCTCTTTCTGACGGAGAAACTGGCAAGGTCAATTTGAAAAATCGGCATGGGGGAACGTCTTGAAACTCCAGCTTGTACCCCTGGGATACTATTTGCAACACCCAGGGATCCAGGCCAGACAGAATCCTGTCCTGGCTGAAGAGTCTGAGACGTGCCCCCACCCGAGCGGCCTCCCGCAAGGGAGCTCCAGCGTCACGCTGGGGATTTGGCAGAAGTAGGGGTAGACTTCTGCTCTTGGGAACCTGGAGCCGCTGTGGGCTTCTTTCCCCTTCCCCTACCTGCAAAGAATGGGGAATCTCTCGTCTTTTTGTATTTATTGGGCCGAAAGGACTGCATTTGCGGGTGATAGGTCTTTTTTGCCAGGGCAGGCGCAGAGGTCAAAAATGTTGACTTACCTGCGGTAGCCGCCGAGACTAACGCATCCAGGCCATCGCCAAATAAGGCCTCACCTTTATATGGGAGAGCCTCCATGTATCTTTTGGAATCTGCATCCGCGTTCCACTGGCAAATCCACAACGCCCGCCTAGCCGATACTGCCATGGTAGCGGCCTGTGAACTCAAGAGTCCAATATCCTTCATTGCTTCCAGCATGTAGGCGGCAGCGTCCTTGATATTCCCTAACTTAAGGAGTATCTCATCTTTATCAATCGTCTCAATTTCTGATGACGTGCTTTCTGACCATTTTTCAATAGCGCGACTCACCCATGCGCAGGCAATAGTGGGCCTAATCAGTGTACCATTGGTAACATAAATGGATTTCAATGTCGTTTCCATTTTGCGGTCTGCCGGCTCTTTAAGAGAAGCCGTGCCAGGGGCAGGGAGAATTACCTTCTTTGTCAACCTGGAAAGTGCACTGTCTAACACAGGGGGTGACTCCCACTTTTTCCTGTCCTCAACCGGGAAAGGGTAAGCTATGTGAATCCTTTTGGGAATACGGAATCTTTTATCAGGATTCCCCCACATCCCTTCAAACAGAGCATTTAGTTCGTGTGAAGGGGGGAACGTGACTTTGGACTTCTTTTCCTTACATAAATACGCCTTCTCCGGAGGTACAAAAGTGGTTTCTGTAACCTCCAACACGTCCCTTATAGCCACAATCATATATTGTATATTTTTTTCCAATTTATGATCTATCCGGATTCACTATCGTCGACACAAGAGTCAGAATCCGTGTCGGTATCAGTATTTACAACATTTGCAAATGGTCTCTTGTGACCCAGAGGGGCTGCCCGCATAAGGAATAACAGCATCCTGAAAAATCACATCTTCCACAGATTTTCTCCAGCATGCAGCCTTAGATTCAGTCTTATCTAATCTACGGTTAATCAGATGCATACTGTCACGTATCTCTTTCACCCATGCAGGCTCTTGGTGTGCCGGTAGCGCCACCACATTACAACTCTGTGTCCCTAAAATGGCTTCCTCCGGGGAGGAACTCCCTGCCTTAGACATGCCTCTCACGTGTATAGCACACCAACAGACACACTGGGAATTATTTTGGAGACAGACCCACAGTAAAATCTGTCAGAGGGACACAGGATAGGAGCAGCCAGTTCACAATCCCAGCGCCAGTATTTCCTTTGAACACAGTATGTCCACAGCATAACAGTGCTTTTTAAATAGTAAATAAGATTTTAAACCTACCGGTAAATCTTTTTCTCCTAGTCCGTAGAGGATGCTGGGGACTCCGTAAGGACCATGGGGTATAGACGGGCTCCGCAGGAGACATGGGCACTATAAAGAACTTTAGAATGGTGTGCACTGGCTCCTCCCTCTATGCCCCTCCTCCAGACCTCAGTTAGAGAAACTGTGCCCAGAGGAGACGGACAGTACGAGGAAAGGATTTTGTTAATCTAAGGGCAAGATTCATACCAGCCCACACCATCCACACTGTATAACATGGAATATACGAACCAGTTAACAGTATGAAACAAAACAGCATCAGCCCGAGACTGATCCAAACTGTAACATAACCCTTATGTAAGCAAAAACTATATACAAGTCTTGCAGAAATTTGTCCGCACTGGGACGGGCGCCCAGCATCCTCTACGGACTAGTAGAAAGAGATTTACCGGTAGGTTTAAAATCTTATTTTCTCTTACGTCCTAGAGGATGCTGGGGACTCCGCAAGGACCATGGGGATTATACCAAAGCTCCAGACCGGGCGGGAGAGTGCAGATGACTCTGCAGCACCGATTGAGCAAACAGTAGGTCCTCATCAGCCAGGGTATCAAACTTGTAGAACTTTGCAAAAGTTTGACCCCGACCAAGTCGCCTCTCGGCAAAGCTGTAATTCCGAGACGCCTCGGGCAGCCGCCCAAGAAGAGCCCACCTTCCTAGTGGATTGGGCCTTTACCGAATGTGGTAATGGCAATCCAGCCGTACAATGAGCCTGCTGAATCATGTTACAGATCCAGCGAGCAATAGTCTGTTTAGAAGCAGGAGCGCCAACCTTGTTGGTTGCATACAGGACAAACAGAGCCTCTGTTTTCCTAACACGAGCCGTCCTGGCTACATAAATTTTCAAGGCCCTGACTACATCAAGGGACTTGGAATCCTCAAAGTCCCCTGTAGCCACAGGCACCAGAATAGGTTGGTTCATATGAAACGATGAAACCACCTTAGGCAAAAATTGAGGACAAGTCCGCAATTCTGCTCTATCCACATGGAAAATCAGATAGGGGCTTTGGTGAGACAAAGCCGCCAATTCAGACACCCGCCTTGCAGATGCCAAGGCCAACAACATGACCACCTTCCAAGTGAGAAATTTTAATTCCACCGTTTGAAGAGGCTCAAACCAGTGAGATTTCAGGAACTGTAACACCACGTTAAGGTCCCATGGTGCCACTGGAGGCACAAAAGGAGGCTGGATGTGCAGCACTCCCTTTACAAAAGTCTGGACTTCTGGGAGAGAAGCCAATTCCTTCTGAAAGAAAATTGATAGAGCCGAAATCTGTACCTTAATGGAGCATAATTTTAGGCCCATATCCACTCCTGTCTGTAGAAAGTGGAGAAAACGGCCCAGATGGAACTCTTCCGCAGGAGCATTCTTGGCTTCACACCAAGATACATACTTTCTCCAGATACGGTGATAATGCTTCGCCGTCACCTCCTTCCTAGCCCTTATCAGAGTAGGGATGACTTCTTCCGGGAATGCCTTTTCCAGCTAGGATTCGGCGTTCAACCGCCATGCCGTCAAACGCAACCGCGGTAAGTCTTGGAACAGACAGGGCCCCTGTTGCAATGGGTCCTCTCTGAGAGGAAGAGGCCACGGATCTTCTGTGAGCATTTCCTGAAGATCTGAATACCAGGCCCTGCGAGGCCAATCTGGAACAATGAGTATTGTCCATACTCTTTTTCGTCTTATGATTCTCAATATTTTTGAGATGGGAGGAAGAGGAGCGAACACATAGACCGACTGAAACACCCATGGGGTCACCAGGGCTTCTACCGCTACTGCCTGAGGGTCCCTTAACCTGGCACAATACCTCCGAAGCTTCTTGTTGAGGCGTGATGCCATCATGTCTATTTGAGGAAGTCCCCAAAGACTTGTTATTTCTGCAAAGACTTCTTGATGAAGACCCCACTCTCCTGGAAGGAGATCGTGTCTGCTGAGGAAGTCTGCTTCCCAGTTGTCTACTCCCGGAATGAAGACTGCTGTCAAAGCGCTTACATGATTTTCCGCCCAGTGAAGAATCCTGGTGGCTTCCGCCATCGCCACTCTGCTCCTTGTTCCACCTTGGTAGTTTACATGAGCCACTGCTGTGACGTTGTCTGACTGAATCAGAACCGGTAGGTCGCGAAGAAGATTCTCCGCTTGACGCAGGCCGTTGTATATGGCCCTTCATTCCAGTACATTGATGTGTAGACAAGCCTCCTGGCTTGATCATAGTCCCAGGAAGTTTCTTCCTTGTGTGACTGCTCCCCATCCTCGGAGGCTCACGTTCGTGGTCACCAGAACCCAGTCCTGAATGCCGAACCTGCGACCCTCTAGAAGGTGAGCACTCTGCAGCCACCACAGGAGAGACACCCTGGCCCTGGGGGACAGGCTGATTTTTTGATGAATGTGCAGATGGGATCCGGACCACTTGTCCAGAAGGTCCCACTGAAAAGTCCTCGCATGAAACCTGCCGAAGGGAATGGCCTCGTAGGACGCCACCATTTTTCCCAGTACTCGAGTGCATTGATGGACCGACACACTTTTCGGTTTCAACAGTCTCTGACCATGTTCTGGAGTTCCTGGGCTTTTTCCATTGGGAGAAAAACCTTCCTTTGTTCCGTGTCCAGAATCATGCCCAAGAAAGTCAACCGTGTCGTTGGAACCAACTGTGACTTTGGTAGATTGATAATCCAGCCGTGTTGCTGCAGCACTCTTCGGGAGAGCGACACGCTTTGTAGCAGCTGTTCTCTCGATCTCGCTTTTATCAGGAGATCGTCCAAGTACAGGATAATTGTGACTCCCTGCCTGCGCAGGAGCACCATCATTACCGCCATTACCTTGGTGAAAATCCTCGGGCCGTGGAAAGCCCAAACGGCAACGTCTGAAACTGGTAATGACAGTTCTGTACAGCGAATCTCAGGTACGCCTGATGAGGAGGATATATGGGGACATGAAGGTATGCATCCTTTATGTCTAGTGACACCATAAAATCCCCCCCTTCCAGGCTGGTGATAACCGCCCTGAGTGATTCCATCTTGAATTTGAACCTTTTCAAGTACAGGTTTAGGGATTTTAAATTCAGAATAGGTCTGACCGAGCCATCCGGTTTCGGGACCACAAACAGGGTTGAATTAGGGGAACCTTGACAACCACTTGTTGATGACACAGTTTTTGAATTGCAGCTAAAACTATCTCCCTTTCTGGGGAAGAAGCTGGTAAGGCCGATTTGAAAAACCGGCGAGGAGGCACGTCTTCGAATTCCAGCTTGTAACCCTGGGATACAATTTCCATTGCCCAGGGATCCACCTCTGATTGAACCCAGACGTGGCTGAAGAGTCGAATACGTGCCCCCACCGGGGCGGACTCCCTCAGCGGAGCCCCAGCGTCATGCGGTGGATTTAGTAGAAGCCGGGGAGGACTTCTGCTCCTGGGAACTAGCCGTAGCCGGCAGTTTTTTCCCTCTACCCTTACCTCTGGCGAGGAAGGCAGAGCCCCGACCTCTTCTGGACTTATGCGACCGAAAGGACTGCATCTGATATTGTGGCGTTTTCTTTTGCTGTGAGGAAACATAAGGCAAAAAATAGGATTTTGGTACCTACCGGTAAATCCTTTTCTCCTAGTCCGTAGAGGATGCTGGGGACTCCAAAAGGACCATGGGGTATAGACGGATCCGCAGGAGCTTGGGCACACTATAAAGACTTAAACTGGGTGTGAACTGGCTCCTCCCTCTATGCCCCTCCTCCAGACCTCAGTTAGAAAACTATGCCCAGGAGAGATGGACATTTCGAGGAAAGAATTTATAATTTAACACAGTGAGTGTCATACCAGCTCACACCACGAACATACCGCAAGACCTGGCCTTCAACAGAATACTAGCCCACGGTATGAAAAACCCACAGCCATATGCTGAGAGAATAGGTAACACAACCTGTGTCAACCCAACCACTAATAAGAAACCACATGCCAAGGCATGAACAACGTCAGCGATAGCCTGACAGAGAAGAAACACCACAAAGTGCAACCAAAATCAATAAATGCAGATATAGTACGCACTGGGACGGGTGCCCAGCATCCTCTACGGACTAGGAGAAAAGGATTTACCGGTAGGTACCAAAATCCTATTTTCTCTTACGTCCTAGAGGATGTTGGGGACTTCAAAAGGACCATGGGGTCAATACCAAAGCTCCAAAACGGGCGGGAGAGTGCGGACAACTCTGCAGCACCGATTGAGCAATCATGAGGTCCCCATCATCCAGGGTATCAAATTTGTAGAGCTTAGCAAAGGTGCTCGAAACCCGATCAAGTAGCTGCTCGACAAAGTTAACCCGCCGAAACACCTCGGGCATCCCCCCAAGAAGAGCCCATCAGCCTAGTAGGGTGGGTCTCCCCCAACTCCGGTAACGGCAATCCAGCCGTAGAACTAGCACACCGAATCCTATCACAGATCAAGCGTGTAACAGACTGCAGAGACGCAGGCGCCCCAAGCACGCTGGGAGCATACCGGACAAACAGAGCCTCTGTTTCCCCAAACTGAGCCCAATTGGCTACATAAATCTTCAAAGGCCTGACTACATCGAGAGACATTGAATCAGCCAATACTGAAGTTACCACGGGCATTAAACTAGGCAGGAGTTTGATAAACCCCCGACAACCCTTTTTCGGCAGAACTACTATCCGAGTTCTCAATTCGATCCACTTGGAAGCTCAAACAGGGGCTCCTGTGAGACAAAGCCGCTACTTCCGACAACCGCCTTGTGGTCGCCCAAAAAGAACAAAAGCATGACCACTCTCCAAGACAGAAATTTTAACACAACCTTTAATAAAGGTTCCAACCAGTGAGACACCACGTCAAGAGCCCACTGTGCCAATGGGGCACCAATGGAGGTTGGATGTCTAGTACTACTTTCACGAAAGCCTGAACATCTCATTACAGAATAACAATGGCTCTCACTATTGCAAGAAAACCATCATACAACCATCACTCCAGTGAAATGTCAAAGACAATCCTGGCTATTCCGCCAGGTAATCTGAATGCGTAGAACACTGCATGTAAACTTTTTTTATTTCTTTTTCTTTTTCGGGACAGGAGCACAAGGCCCTGACCTGACGCACCTCTGGTATGGCGTCGTGTACTTCTTCTCCCTCCAGAGGGGAAACGGCAATATCCATTTGAAAATCAGTGAGGGGAAACATCTGTAACACCAGAATGTCCCCCTCTGGATTCTATAAGGAACTCACCGGTCCTAGTCCATTCCCCCCAAACAGAGGTACACCGTCCCAGGGAAAAACTCCAGTAACTCTCGGAGTCAGCCTCAGCAATCTCCCGGTCACACATCCTGCATTCAAACGACAGCCTGTCGCAATGTAATAGAGAAAAACCAACATAAGGAAGCTCCCCTCTCTCTTTAGGGTAAATCTATCTGAAGACTTACCGAAACCAAACACTCTCTCATGTGCATGTAACGCAAATAAGCCCACAGTATAGAAATAAAATATCACTTAGCTTTCCTGTATACAATCCTTTGAGACAGGGCCCCGTGTCGACCAGGAGTTAACTTTCCTTTCACAGTATTCTATCCATGGCAGGAAAAGAATAAACCTTCGGACTCCTTGAGAGGATGTGATACCAACCCGTCACGGCCGACCTTTGTCAACAGAGCGACCAGCACATGAGAAAGAATACTTTACTTCAGTCGACATTAGAAATCACAATTTAATACACAAATACACACATATCCCCTATACATACATATATAACATACATATAAGTGGATTGTCTCGAACCGTAGGGTCCTTAGTGACAGTATTGTGTACTGTATGTGTATGACTGTGTGCTGACATGCCCCAGTTGTAGATCAGACAGGAAACCATATGGTCGACAGAAAACCTAGTATCTGTCAACAAACCGGGAGTAGTAACCAGGTAAAAAAACATCTGGCGACCCCGAGAGGTCCTAGTAGAAAATACCTAAATAACTTTCTACGACTCTCCCACCTACTACCATATCAGTGCTTGAGTTACATGCCCAAGGAACCGTACCAAACATATATATACAAATACATATATATATATATATATATATATATATACATACTGACTTAAGGCAGTTACAGCCTGTTAAGTTACACTCAGTAAAAACAGTTTGCCCGCATACAACTGTGTCACCCAAATAATGTCCCCTTTAGTCAAGAAATCAACTATCGACCTGCTGACACTGCATAAACTGCATCGAGGACCAAAAGGCGTCAATGAAGCCGACAGCGATCCCCCTTTGGCGACAGAATATGGAATCCTGTCGACATATGTCGATTTAAAAGGTATAGTGGCATTCTGACCAGGGAAACCCAGGGTACAAGGCATACTCCCATTTAAGCCCCTAAGTGTTATAATCTAAACACTGTGCCCCCCTCACGAATGAAGAACGGCGGGGACATTGAGGAAAATGGCGCTGAAAGAGATGTGAGGGTGAAGCCCCGCCCCTTCTTGGCGCTTCAACCCGCTAAAATATGCCTTCTCTTTCCCAGTTTGGGACCTTATACAGTGTCTACATACTGTATATAAGGTCCACACAGTTAAAAACAGTGTTTTTCATGCAGCCCAGGGCGCCCCCCCCTTGCTCCATGCACCCTCGTGAGCCTGCGGTGCTGGAGAAGTGGCGCGTAGCGCCGCTTCATGCTGGCGGGGGACGGGACACTGACTACCCTAAAGTATATATAGTATACCCTTGAAACCAGTGTATAACATGCGCCCCCCCCCCCCTGTGCCCTGCACCCTCATGAGCTGTCGGCGCGGGAGTCACTGGCGCGTCTGATGCGCTATGCTGGCGGGGGTATGGGACGCGGTGCTCAGGCACCGAGAAAGCCTTTTAATGCCAGCCTAGTTTTGAAAAAAATCAGTACCTTGCTGCCCAGGGCGCTCCCCCCCCAGCACCCTGTGAGTGCGTTGGTGTTTGGGAGCATGGAGCGCAGCGACACCGCTGCGCTGTACCTCTGTTACTGAAGTCTTCTGCCATCCTAAAGTCTTCTGTTTTTCTAATACTCACCCGGCTTCTGTCTTCTGTGAGGGGGTTGACGGCGCGGCTCCGGGAACAAGCAGCTAGGCGCACCAAGTGATCGAACCCTCTGGAGCTAATGGTGTCCAGTAGCCGAGAAGCTTAGCCCTTGAACTAAGAAGTAGGTTCCGCTTCTCCCCCCTCACTCCCCCGCTGCAGGGAGCCTGTAGCCAGCAGGTCTTCCTTAAAATAAAAAACCTAACATAAAGTCTTTCAGAGAAACTCAGTAGAGCTCCCCTAGTGTGTGACCCATCACTCCTGGGCACAAAATCTAACTGAGGTCTGGAGGATGGGCATAGAAGGAGGAGCCAGTTCACACCCAGTTTAAGTCTTTATAGTGTGCCCAAGCTCCTGCGGATCCCTCTATACCCCATGGTCCTTTTGGAGTCCCCAGCATCCTCTAGGACGTAAGAGAAAATAAGAATTTACTTACCGATAATTCTATTTCTCGTAGTCCGTAGTGGATGCTGGGAACTCCGTAAGGACCATGGGGAATAGCGGCTCCGCTGGAGACAGGGCACATCTAAAGAAAGCTTTAGGATCACCTGGTGTGCACTGGCTCCTCCCCCTATGACCCTCCTCCAAGCCTCAGTTAGGATACTGTGCCCGGACGAGCGTACACAATAAGGAAGGATTTTGAATCCCGGGTAAGACTCATACCAGCCACACCAATCACACTGTACAACTTGTGATCTGAACCCAGTTAACAACATGATAATAGAGAAGCTTCTCGAAAAGATGGCTCACTACAACAATAACCCGAATTTTTTGGTAACAATAATTATGTACCAGTATTGCAGACAATCCGCACTTGGGATGGGCGCCCAGCATCCACTACGGACTACGAGAAATAGAATCATCGGTAAGTAAATTCTTATTTTCTCTGACGTCCTAGTGGATGCTGGGAACTCCGTAAGGACCATGGGGATTATACCAAAGCTCCCAAACGGGCGGGAGAGTGCGGATGACTCTGCAGCCCCCAATGAGATAACTCCCGGTCCTCCTCAGCCAGGGTATCAAATTTGTAGAATTTTACAAACGTATTTGCTCCTGACCAAGTAACTGCTCGGCAAAGTTGTAAAGCCGAGACCCCTCGGGCAGCTGCCCAAGATGAGCCCACCTTCCTTGTGGAGTGGGCATTTACAGATTTTTGGCTGTGGCAGGCCTGCCACAGAATGTGCAAGCTGAATTGTACTACAAATCCAACGAGCAATAGTCTGCTTAGAAGCAGGAGCACCCAGCTAGTTGGGTGCATAGAGGATAAACAGCGAGTCAGATTTCCTGACTCCAGCCGTCCTGGAAACATATATTTTCCGGGTCCTGACAACGTCTAGCAACTTGGAGTCCTCCTAGTCCCTAGTAGCCGCAGGCACCACAATAGGTTTGGTTCAGGTGAACGCTGAAACCACCTTAGGGAGAAACTGAGGACGAGTCCTCAATTCCGCCCTGTCCGAATGGAAAATCAGATAAGGGCTTTTACAGGATAAAGCCACCAATTCTGACACGCGCCTGGCCCAGGCCAGAGCCAACAGCATGACCACTTTTTCTGTGAGATATTTTAACTCCACAGATTTAAGTGTGTCAAACCAATGTGACTTTTGGAACCCAAAAACCACCTGGAGATCCCAAAAGTGCCACTAAAGGCACAAAAGGAGGCTGTATATGCAGTACCCCTTTAACAAATGTCTGAACTTCAGGGACTGAAGCTAGTTCTTTTTTGGAAGAAAATTGACAGAGCCGAAATTTGAACCTTAATGGACCCCAATTTCAGGCCCATAGATACTCCTGTTTGCAGGAAATGTAGGAATCGACCCAGTTGAATTTCCTCCGTCGAGCCTTACTGGCCTCGCACCACGCAACATATTTTCGCCAAATGCGGTGATAATGTTTTGCGGTTACATCCTTCCTGGCTTTGATCAGGATAGGGATGACTTTATCCGGAATGCCTTTTTCCTTCAGGATCCGGCGTTCAACCGCCATGCCGTCAACGCAGCCGCGGTAAGTCTTGGAACAGACAAGGTCCTTGCTGGAGCAGGTCCCTTCTTAGAGGTAGAGGCTACGGATCCTCCGTGAGCATCTCTTGAAGTTCCGGTTACCAATTTCTTCTTGGCCAATCCGGAGCCACTAATATAGTGCTTACTCCTCTCCATCTTATCAATCTCAGTACCTTGGGTATGAGAGGCAGAGGAGGGAACCCATACACTGATTGGTACACCCACGGTGTTACCAGAGCATCTACAGCTATTGCCTGAGGGTCCCTTGACGTGGCGCAATACCTGTCGAGTTTTTCCCAACGGTTTATAATCATGTGGAAGACTTCTGGGTGAAGTCCTTACTCTCCCGGGTGGAGGTCGTGCTGAGGAAAACTGCTTCCCAGTTGTCCACTCCCGGAATGAAAACTGCTGACAGTGCTATCACATGGTTTTTCGCCCCGCGAAGAATCCTTGCAGCTTCTGCCATTGCCCTCCTGCTTCTTGTGGCACCCTGTCTGTTTACGTGGGTGACTGCCGTAATGTTGTCCGACTGGATCAACACCGGCTGACCTTGAAGCAGAGGTCTTGCTAAGCTTAGAGCATTGTAAATGGCCCTTAGCTTCAGGACATTTATGTGAAGTGATGTCTCCAGGCTTGACCATAAGCCCTGGATATTCCTTCCCTGTGTGACTGCTCCCCAGCCTCGCAGGCTGGCATCCGTGGCCCCCAGGACCCAGTCCCGCATGCCGAATCTGCGGCCCTCTAGAAGATGAGCACTCTGCAACCACCACAGGAGGGATACCCTTGTCCCTGGTGACAGGGTTATCCGCTGAAGCATCTGAAGATGCGACCCGGACCATTTGTCCAGTAGGTTCCACTGGAAAGTCTTGCGTGGAATCTGCCGAATGGGATTGCTTCGTAGGAAGCCACCATTTTTACCCAGAACCCTTGTGCATTGATGCACTGAGACTTGGTTCGGTTTTAGGAGGTTCCTGACTAGCTTGGATAACTCCCTGGCTTTCTCCTCCGGGAGAAACACCTTCTTTCTGGACTGTGTCCAGGATCATCCCTAGGAACAGAAGACAAGTCGTCGGAACCAGCTGCGATTTTGGAATATTGAGAATCCAATCGTGCTGCCGCAACACTACCTGAGGTAGTGCTACACCGATCTCCAACTGTTCCCTGGATCTCACCCTTATCAGGGAATCGTCCAAGTAAAGGATAACTAAAATTCCCTTCCTTCGAAGGAATATCATCATTACGGTCATTACTTCAGTAAAGACCCGGGGTGCCGTGGACCATCCCTACGGCAGCGTCTGAACTGATAGTGACAGTTCTGTACCATAACCTGAGATACCCTTGGTGAGAAGGGTAAATTTTGACATGAAGGTAAGCATCCTTGATGTCCCGAGACATCATGTAGTCCCCTTCTTCCAGGTTTGCAATCACTGCTCTGAGTGACTCAATTTTGAATTTGAACCTCTGTATGTAAGTGTTCAAAGATTTTAGATTTTAGATTTTAAAATCGGTCTCACCGAGCCGTCTGGCTTCGGTACCACAATAGTGTGGAATAATACCCCGTTCCCTGTTGCAGGAGGGGTACCTTAATTATCACCTGCTGGGAATACAGCTTGTGAATGGCTTCCAAAACTGCCTCCCTGTCAGCGGGAGACGTCGGTAAAACAGACTTCTGGAAACGGCGAGGGGAATACGTCTCGAATTCCAATTTGTACCCCTGAAATATTACCTGAAGGATCCAGGGGTCTACTTGCGAGTGAGCCCACTGCGCACTGAAATTCATTGAGAACGGGCCCCCACCGTGCCTGAACTTGTAAAGCCCTAGCGTCATACTGAGAGCTTGGCAGAGGCGGAAAAGGGTTTCTGTTCCTGGGAACTGGCTGATCTCTGCAGCCATTTTCCTCTCCCTCTGTCACGAGCAGAAAAGAGGAACCCTTTTGTCCGCTTGCCAACCAGGACTGCGCCTGATAATACGGCGTCTTATTTTGAGAGGCGACCTGGGGTACATCCCCTTTTTTTTTTTTTTTTTAAGGCAATACTTCCAAATGCCGTTTGGAATCCGCATCACCTGACCACTTTACTGGTATAATTGGACAACGCACTTATACTTGATGCCAGTCGGCAAATATTCCGCTGTGCATCATGCATATATAGAAATGCATCTTTTAATTGCTCTATAGGCAATAATATACTGTCCTTATCTAGGATATCAAATTTCCAGTCAGGGAATCCGACCACGCCAACCCAGCACTGCACATCCAGGCTGAGGCGATTGCTGGTCGCAGTATAACACCAGTATGTGTGTAAATACATTTTAGGATACCCTCCTGCTTTCTATCAGCAGGATCCCTAAGGGCGGCCATCTCCAGAGAGGGTAGAGCCCTTGTTCTTACAAGCGTGTGAGCGCCTTATCCCCCCTAGGGGGTGTTTCCCAACGCACCCTAACCTCTGGCGGGAAAAGGTATACTGCCAATAACTTTTTAGAAATTATCAATTGTTATCGGGGGGAAACCCACGCATCATCACACACCTCATTTTATTTCTCAGATTCAGGAAAACTACAGGAAGTTTTTCCTCACCAAACATAATACCCCTTTTTTTGGTGGTATTTATATTATCAGAAGAGTGTAAACTTTTTCCCTTGCCTCAATCATGCAATGTGTGGCCCTATTGGAAATCACGGTTGTCTCTTCACCGTCGACATAGGAGTCAGTATCCGTGTCGGCGTCTGTATCTGAGGTAACGGGCGCTTTAGAGCCCCTGTATGAGACGTCTGGACATGCACAAGCTGAGTAGCCGGCTGTCTCATGTCAACCACTGTCTTTTATACAAAGCTGACACTGTCACGCAATTTCAACAGTACATCCACTCAGGTGTCGACCCCCCAGGGGGTGACAACACTATTACAGACACTCTACTCCGTCTCCTCATCATTTTTCTCCTCATACATGTCGACACAAACGTACCGACACACAGCACACACACAGGGAATGCTCTGATAGAGGACAGGACCCCACTAGCCCTTTGGGGAGACAGAGGGAGAGTTTGCCAGCACACACCAGAGCGCTATATATATACAGGGATAACCTTATATAAGTGTTTTTCCCTTTATAGCTGCTGTATTGTTTATACTGCGCCTAATTTGTGCCCCCCTCTCTTTTTTAACCCCTTTCTGTAGTGTAGTGACTGCAGGGGAGAGCCAGGGAGCTTCCCTCCAACTGAGCTGTGAGGGAAAATGGCGCCAGTGTGCTGAGGAGATAGGCTCCGCCCCTTTCTCGGCGTCCTTATCATCCGTTTTCTTGTATGTTTTGGCAGGGGTTAAATGCATCCATATAGCCCAGGAGTTATATGTGATGCATTTATTTTAGCCATAAAAGGTTTTCTATCGATTTATTGCGTCTCAGGGCGCTGCCCCCCCAGCGCCCTGCACCCTCAGTGACCGGAGTGTGAAGTGTGCTGAGAGCAATGGCGCACAGCTGCGGTGCTGTGCGCCTACCTTTATCTGAAGACAGGAAAGTCTTCTGCCGCCGATTTTTCCGGACCTCTTCGCTCTTCTGGCCCTGTAAGGGGGCCGGCGGCGCAGCTCCGGTGACCCATCCAGGCTGAACCTGTGATCGTCCCTCTGGAGCTAATGTCCAGTAGCCTAAGAAGCCCAATCCACTCTGCACGCAGGTGAGTTCGCTTCTTCTCCCCTTAGTCCCTCGATGCAGTGAGCCTGTTGCCAGCAGGTCTCACTGAAAATAATAAACCTAAACTAAAACTTTCACAAAGAGCTCAGGAGAGCCCCTAGTGTGCACCCTTCTCGTCGGGCACAGAAAATCTAACTGAGGCTTGGAGGAGGGTCATAGGGGGAGGAGCCAGTGCACACCAGGTGATCCTAAAGCTTTCTTTAGATGTGCCCTGTCTCCTGCGGAGCCGCTATTCCCCATGGTCCTTACGGAGTTCCCAGCATCCACTAGGACGTCAGAGAAAAGTAGATTTACCTGCAGTAGCTGTGGAAACCAGGTCCGTGAGACCCTCCCCAAATAAGTCCTCACCTTTGTAAGGCAAAACCTCCATATGCCTCTTTGAGTCGGCATCACCCGTCCATTGGCCAACGTCTCTCTGAGCATCTCTCATATATAGGACTGCGTCTTTAATGTGACCCAAGGTCAATAAAATGGTATCCCTATCCAGGGTATCAATGTCAGCTGACAAGGTATCCGTCCAAGCCGCCACAGCGCTACAAACCCAAGCCGACGCTATTGCCGGTCTGAGCAAGGCACACGTATGTCTATAAATTGACTTCAAGGTAGTTTCCTGCCTGCGATCAGCAGGATCCCTGAGGGCTGCCGTATCTGGAGACGGCAGCGTCACCTTTCTGGACAAGCGCGTGAAAGCCTTGTCCACCCTGGGCGAGGATTCCCACCGTAACCTGTCCTTTGCCGGGAAAGGATACGCCATAAGAATTCTCTTGGGAATCTGCAGTTTCTTGTCTGGAGTTTCCCAAGCTTTTTCAAATGATTCATTCAGCTCATGAGATGGGGGAAAAGTTACCTCAGGTTTCTTTTCTTTAAACATGTGTACCCTTGTGTCAGGGACAGAGGGGTCATCTGTGATATGTAAAACATCTTTTATTGCAATAATCATATAATGAATACTTTTGGCCACCCTTGGGTGTAACCTCGCATCATCGTAGTCGACACTGGAGTCAGAATCCGTGTCAGTATCAGTGTCTGCTACTTGGGACAGTGGGCGTTTCTGAGACCCAGAAGGGCCCTGTGACACAGTCAAAGCCATGGATTGACTCCTTGTTTTATCCCTGGACTCTGCTTTGTCCAATCTCTTATGTAATAAAGCCACATTTGCATTTAAAACATTCCACATATCCAAACAGTCAGGTGTCGGCGTCGCCGACGGAGACACCACAATCATCTGCTCCACCTCCTCCCTAGAAGAGCCTTCCACTTCAGACATGCCGACACACATGTACCTACACCCCCACACACTCAGGGAAATAACTATATGGAGACAGTTCCCCAATAAAGCCCTTTGGAGAGACAGAGAGAGAGTATGACAGCACACACCCAGCGCCACCAGACCCTGGAATAAAATCCCAGTTAGGCCAGCGCTTTTATATAAATATATATAATTACTCACTGCGCCAAATACATGTGCCCCCCTCTTTTTTGCCCTCTGTGACCGTGTTCAGCAGGGGAGAGTCCGGGGAGCCAGCTTCTCTGCATGTGCTGTGGAGAAAATGGCGCTGGTTAGTGCTGGAGGATCAAGCCCCGCCCCCTCAGCGGCGGGCTTCGGTCCCGCTCCCGCTCAAATAATAAAAAAACTGGCGGGGGTTAATAATATACTGCCTCCGCAGTATATTTACATCTGCCAGTGTCCCTTGAGGCAATTAATTGTTGCCCAGGGCGCCCTCCCCCTGCGCCCTGCACCCTTACAGTGCCCGCTGTTGTGTGTGTGTGTGGGAGCAATGGCGCGTTACCTCACTGAAGAACTGAAGTCTTCTGCCGCCTTTGAAGTCTTCTTTCTTCTTCTACTCACCCGGCTTCTATCTTCCGGCTCTGTGAGGAGGACGGCGGCGCGGCTCCGGGACGAACGGTGAGGGTGAGACCTGCGTTCCGACCCTCTGGAGCTAATGGTGTCCAGTAGCCTAAGAAGCAGAGCCTATCACTTAAGTAGGTCTGCTTCTCTCCCCTCAGTCCCACGATGCAGGGAGCCTGTTGCCAGCAGTGCTCCCTGAAAATAAAAAACCTAACAAAATTCTTTTACAGAGAAACTCAGGAGAGCTCCCCTGTAATGCACCCAGTCTCCTCTGGGCACAGGATCTAACTGAGGTCTGGAGGAGGGGCATAGAGGGAGGAGCCAGTGCACACCCATTCTAAAGTTCTTTATAGTGCCCATGTCTCCTGCGGAGTCCGTCTATACACCATGGTCCTTACGGAGTCCCCAGCATCCTCTAGGACGTAAGAGAAATATACACTATCAAATGCACCACAATCGCTTTGTGCACCCCCTTAATAGCACCCTGTACTTGTCAGAAGTGGAGGAGAGGACCAGCGTGCTCTCTGCAGCCTGAGGAGAGAGAGAAAAGACGCTGAGTAGTGTGCTGGCTGCCTGAGGAAAAAGCTGCGCCCCCGCAATGGTGCGTCCTTACACTCATACAAATACTGGAATATTTATACTGGCAGGGGTAGGGCTGTGCCAGCGGCAACTCATGCTCCCTTTTAGCCAGTTTGAGGTATTTTTCTTGCTGCCCAGGGCACCCCCCCCCCGCGCCCTGCACCCTGTAGTGCCTGTGTGTGTGGGCACCAATGGCGCGCTGCGCTCCCGCCAGCCGCGCCGCAGCTCAGCCGTCACTTACTTGATAGAAGATCATTCTTCTTATACTCACCTGTCTTCTGACTTCTGGCTCTGTGAGGGGAGTGACGGCGTGCTGTGGGAGTGAGCATCTAGACACGGCTAGCGTTTAGTTCCCTTCAGGAGCTAATGGTGTCCTGTCAGCCAGAAGCAGAGCCATGAAACTCTGAGGAAGTTGGTCTGCTTCTGCCCCCTCAGTCCCATGAAGCAGGGAGTCTGATGCCAGCAGATCTCCCTGAAAATAAAAAACCTAACATAAGTCTTTTCAGAGAAACTCAGTAGAGCTCCTCAGAGTGCATCCAGTCGACCTGGGCACATTTCTAAAACTGAGGTCTGGAGGAGGAACATAGAGGGAGGAGCCAGTTCGCACCCAATGAAAAGTCTTTAGAGTGCCCATGTCTCCTGTGGATCCCGTCTATACCCCATGGTCTTGATGTCCCCAGCATCCTCTAGGACGTATGAGAAAATGCTTTCTCTGCAGCCTGTCATTTTAACGCCACAGCATGCCCTAACATAGCTTACTGGAAAAAAAAATATGAACATTAAAAACACCTTACATAGTCTATGAAATCAAACAATTACAAAATGATACAGAGGTAAAGATGAATTCCCAGAAATATTGCAAGAGTTATGGGGGTCCAACACACGTACAAATGCTGTCTACCCTTTGGTGACTTGCATTCATTTATTGTGTGTATATGGTATGTCTCACTTCATATGGCCACACGCATACCTCCCAATACGACCCTATCCAGGAAGGACAGAATGCTTTGTTCCTGGACTTCCCTCTTAATTTATGATTGCCATAATCTGTAATGAAATAATAAGATTTTAAACCTACCGGTAAATCTTTTTCTCCTAGTCCGTAGAGGATGCTGGGGACTCCGTAAGGACCATGGGGTATAGACGGGCTCCGCAGGAGACATGGGCACTATAAAGAACTTTAGAATGGGTGTGCACTGGCTCCTCCCTCTATGCCCCTCCTCCAGACCTCAGTTAGAGAAACTGTGCCCAGAGGAGACGGACAGCACAAGGAAAAGATTTTTGTTAATCCAAGGGCAAGATTCATACCAGCCCACACCATCCACACCGTATAACCTGGAATATACGCAACCAGTTAACAGTATGAAACAAAACAGTATCAGCCAACGACTGATCTTAACTATAAAATAACCCTTATGTAAGCAATAACTATATACAAGTCATGCAGAAATATGTCCGCACTGGGACGGGCGACTAGCATCCTCTACGGACTAGGAGAAAAAGATTTACCGGTAGGTTTAAAATCTTATTTTCTCTTACGTCCTAGAGGATGCTGGGGACTCCGTAAGCACCATGGGGATTATACCAAAGCTCCAAACCGGGCGGGAGAGTGCGGATGACTCTGCAGCACCGATTGAGCAAACATGAGGTCCTCCTCAGCCAGGGTATCAAACTTGTAGAATTTTGCAAAAGTGTTTGAACCCGACCAAGTAGCTGCTCGGCATAGCTGTAAGGCCGAGACGCCTGGGGCAGCCGCCCAAGAAGAGCCCACCTTCCTAGTGGAATGGGCCTTCACTGAATTTGGTAACGGCAATCCAGCCGTAGAATGAGCTTGCTGAATCGTGTTACAGATGGTTGCAGTATGAAAGATAGATAGTGTCTAGTTAGACAGTCAATAGATAGACACCATATGTTAGATGGACATTAGGTCGACAGGGTCAAAAGGTCGATAGGGTCAAGAGGTCGACATGGAAAAGGTCGACAAGTCAAAAGGTCGACAGGTCAAAAGGGTCAAAAGGTCGGCATGAAAATGGTCGACATGAAAAAGGTAGACACCATGTTTTTTGCATTTTTGTGGTTTGTGTGGATAGTTTTGTCATCTGGGACCCCCAATTGTAGAAAGGCATACCCTCGCGGGGCTCGCTTCGGGCACGGTGGCTCGCTGCGCTCGACACAAGGTTTATAACCAACTCTATGCCGACATGGATAGAGAAAGTATGAAGTAATCCAAAAACATGTTACATTTAAAAAAAAACACATTTGTCTATCTTTTTATGTCGACAATTTTCATGTCGACCTGTCGACCTTTTCCATGTCGACCTTTTGACCCTGTCGACCTAATGTCTGTCTAATATATGGTGTCTATCTATTGACTGTCTAACTAGACACTGTCTATCTATCAAACGGATAGGGTTACAGATCCAGCGAGCAATAGTCTGCTTAGAAGCAGGAGCGCCAACCTTGTTGGCTGCATACAGGACAAACAGTGCCTCTGTTTTCCTAACCCGAGCCGTCCTGGCTACGTAAATTTTTAAGGCCCTGACTACATCAAGGGATTTGGAATCCTCCAAGTCTCCCGTAGCCACAGGCACCAGAATAGGTTGGTTCATATGAAACGATGACACCACCTTAGGCAAAAATTGAGGACGAGTCCTCAACTCTGCTCTATCCTCATGGAAAATGAGATAGGCGCTCTTATGAGATAAGGCCGCCAATTCGGACACCCGCCTTGCCGATGCCAAGGCCAACAACATGACCACCTTCCAAGTGAGAAACTTTAATTCAACTGTTTGAAGAGGTTCAAACCAGTGAGATTTTAGGAACTGTAACACCATGTTAAGGTCCCATGGTGCCACTGGGGGCACAAAAGGAGTCTGGATGTGTAGCACTCCCTTTACAAAAGTTTGGACTTCTGGGAGAGAAGCCAATTCCTTCTGGAAGAATATAGATAGGGACAAAATCTGTACCTTAATTGAGCCTAGCTTTAGGCCCATATCCACTCCTGTCTGTAGAAAGTGGAGAAAACGGCCCAAGTGGAAATCTTCCGTAGGAGCATTCTTGGCTTCACACCAAGATACATACTTCCTCCAGATACAGTGATAATGATTCACCATTACTTCCTTCCTAGCCTTTATCAGAGTAGGGATGACTTCTTCCGGATTACCCTTCCCCACTAGGATTCGGTGTTCAACCGCCATGCCGTCAAACGTAACCGCGGTAAGTCTTGGAACACGCAGGGTCCCTGCTGCAATAGGTCCTCCCTGAGAGGAAGAGGCCACGGATCTCCTGTGAGCATCTCCTGAAGATCTGAATACCAGGCCCTTCGAGGACAATCTGGAACAATGAGTATTGTCCATACTCTTTTTCGTCTTATGATTCTCAATATTTTTGAGATGAGAGGAAGAGGAGGGAACACATAGACCGACTGAAACACCCGTGGTGTCACCAGGGCGTCTACCGCTACTGCTTGAGGGTCCCTTGACCTGGCACAATACCTCCGAAGCTTCTTGTTGAGGCGTGATGCCATCATGTCTATTTGAGGAAGTCCCCAAAGACTTGTTATTTCTGCAAAGACTTCTTGATGAAGACCCCACTCTCCTGGTTGGAGATCGTGTCTGCTGAGGTAGTATGCTTCCCAGCTGTCCACTCCCGGAATGAATACCGCTGACAGAGCGCTTACGTGATTTTCTGCCCAGCGCAGAATCCTGGTGGCTTCCGCCATTGCCACTCTGCTCCTTGTCTCGCCTTGGCGGTTTACATGAGCCACGGCTGTGACGTTGTCTGATTGAATCAGAACCGGTAGGTTGCGAAGAAGATTCTCCGCTTGTCGTAGGCCGTTGTATATGGCCTTTAATTCCAGTATGTTGATGTATAGAAAAACCTCCTGGCTTGACCACAGTCCTGAAAATTCCTGCCTTGTGTGACTGCTCCCCATCCTCGGAGGCTCGCGTCCGTGGTCACCAGAACCCAGTTCTGAATGCCGAACCTGCGACCTTCTAGAAGGTGAGCACTCTGCAGCCACCACAGGAGAGACACCCTGGCCCTGGGGGATAGGGTTATTTTCTGATGTATTTGAAGGTGGGACCCGGACCACTTGTCCAGAAGGTCCCACTGAAAAGTCCTCGCATGAAACGTGCCGAAGGGGATGGCCTCGTAGGTCGCCACTATTTTCCCCAGTACCCGAGTGCATTGATGTACTGACACTCTTTTTGGTTTTAACAGGTCTCTGACCATGTTCTGGAGTTCCTGGACTTTTTCCATCGGGAGAAAAACCCTTTTTTGTTCTGTGTCCAGAATCATGCCTAAGAAAGATAGCCGAGTTGTTGGAACCAACTGTGACTTTGGTAGATTTAGGATCCAGCCATGTCGCTGCAGCACTCTCAGGGAGAGCGACACGCTTTTCTGTAACTGTTCCTTTGATCTCGCTTTTATCAGGAGATCGTCCAAGTACGGGATAATTGTGACTCCTTGCCTGCGCAGGAGTACCATCATTTCCGCCATTACCTTGGTGAAAACCCTCGGGGCCGTGGAAAGCCCAAACGGCAACGTCTGAAATTGGTAATGACAGTCCTGTACAGCGAATCTCAGGTACGCCTGATGAGGAGGATAAATGGGGACATGAAGGCATGCACCCTTTTTGTCTAGTGACACCATAAAATCCCCCCCTTCCAGGCTGGAGATCACTGCCCTTAGCGATTCCATCTTGAACTTGAACCTTTTTAAGTACAGGTTCAGTGATTTTAAGTTTAGAATGGGTCTGACCGAGCCATCTGCTTTCGGGACCACAAATATGGTTGAATAGTACCCTTTTCCCTGTTGTATTAAGGGAACCTTGATAATCACTTGCTGTAGACACAGCTTTTGAATTGCAGCTAAAACTATCTCCCTCTCTGGGGGAGACGTTGGTAAAGCCGATTTGAAGAATCGGCGGGGAGGCACGTCTTCGAAATTCCAGCTTGTAGCCTTGGGATACAATTTCCATCACCCAAGGATCCACGTCCGACTGAATCCAGACGTGGCTGAAGAGTCGAAGACGTGCCCCCACCGGAGCGGACTCTCCCAGTGGAGCCCCAGCGTCATGTGGTGGATTTAGTAGAAGCCGCGGAGGACTTCTGTTGCTGGGAACTGGCCGTAGCAGGCATTCTTTTCCCTACCTTTACCTCTGGCGAGGAAGGAAGAGCCCCGACCTCTTCTGGACTTATGCGACCGAAAGGACAGTATCTGATACTGTGGCGTTTTCTTTTGCTGTGTGGGAACATAAGGCAAAAAAGTAGATTTACCCGCGGTAGCTGTGGAAACCAGGTCCGCGAGACCTTCCCCAAATAAAACCTCACCCTTGTAAGGTAAAACTTCCATATGCCTTTTTGAGTCGGCATCACCCGTCCACTGGTGGGTCCACAGTGCTCGCCTAGCAGAGATCGCCATGGCGTTGGCCCTTGAACTCGCCTAGCAGAGATCGCCATGGCGTTGGCCCTTGAACCTAGTAGGCCGACGTCTCTCTGAGCATCCCTCATATATAAGACTGCGTCTTTGATGTGACCTAAGATCAACAAAATGGTATCCCTATCTAGGGTATCCATATCAGCTGACAAGGTATCTGTTCAAGCTGCTACCGCGCTACAAACCCAAGCCGATGCTATTGCCGGTCTGAGCAAAGCACCCGTATGTGTATAAATTGATTTTAAAGTCGTTTCCTATCTGCGGTCAGCAGGATCCTTGAGGGCTGCCGTGTCTGGAGACGGTAGCGCCACCTTCTTGGATAAGCGCGTGAAAGCCTTGTCTACCCTGGGCGAGGATTCCCACCGTACCCTGTCCTGTGCCGGGAAAGGATACGCCATAAGAATTCTTTTGGGAATCTGCAGTTTTTTGTCTGGAGTTTCCCAAGCTTTTTCCAATAATGTGTTCGGCTCATGAGATGGGGGAAATGTCACCTCAGGTTTCTTTTCCTTAAACATGTGTACCCTCGTGTCAGGGACAGAGGGGTCATCTGTGATATGCAAAACATCTTTTATTGCAATAATCATATAATGAATACTTTTTGCCACCCTTGGGTGTAACCTTGCATCATCGTAGTCGACACTGGAGTCAGAATCCGTGTCGGTATCAGTGTCTGCCATTTGGGAAAGGGGACGTTTTTGAGACCCTGAAGGGCCCTGTGACACAGTCAAAGCCATGGATTGACTCCCTGCTTTTTCCCTGGACTCTGCTTTGTCCAACCTCTTATGTAATAATGTCACATTTGCATTTAAAACATTCCACATGTCCAACCAATCAGGTGTCGGCGTTGCCGACGGAGACACCACAATCATCTGCTCGACCTCCTCCTTAGAAGAGCCTTCCGCTTCAGACATGCCGACACCCCCACACACACAGGGATATTTATATGGAGACAGATCCCCAATAAGGCCCTTTGGAGAGACAGAGAGAGAGTATTCCAGCACACACCCAGCGCCAACTGACACTGGAAAAACCAATTCCCAGATAAATAGCGCTTTTATATAATTATGTGCATATAATACACCCACTGCGCCTTACAAGTGCCCCCCCCCCCCTCTTTTCTGCCCTGTGTCACCGTGTTCAGCAGGGGAGAGTCCGGGGAGCCAGCTTCTCTGCAGTTTCTGTGGAGAAAATGGCGCTGGTTAGTGCTGAGGGATCAAGCTCCGCCCCCTCAATGGCGGGCTTCGATCCCGCTCAATTTCTTTAAATACTGGCGGGGGATTTACTATATACAGCCCACGGAGCCTATATATTCATTTTAGCCAGTCCTAGAGGTTTAAAATTGCTGCCCAGGGCGCCCCCCCTGCGCCCTGCACCCATCAGTGCCTGCCGTGTGTGTTGTGTGTGGGAGCAATGGCGCGCAGCGGTTACCTCAGAGAAGATCTGAAGTCTTCTGCCGCCTTTGAAGTCTTCTTTCTTCTTATACTCACACGGCTTCTATCTTCCGGCTCTGTGAGGAGGACGGCGGGGCGGCTCCGGGACAAACGGCGAGGGAAGACCTGCGTTCCGACTCCCTCTGGAGCTAATGGTGTCCAGTAGCCTAAGAAGCAGAGCCTATCATTTACGTAGGTCTACTTCTCTCTCCTCAGTCCCACGATGCAGGGAGCCTGTTGCCAGCAGTGCTCCCTGAAAATAAAAAATCTAACAACATTTTTTTTTCAGAGAAACTCAGGAGAGCTCCCTGTAATGCACCCAGTCTCCTCTGGGCACAGGAACTAACTGAGGTCTGGAGGAGGGGCATAGAGGGAGGAGCCAGTGCACACCCATTCTAAAGTTCGTTATAGTGCCCATGTCTCCTGCAGAGCCCGTCTATACCCCATGGTCCTTACGGAGTCCCCAGCATCCTCTAGGACGTAAGAGAAATCTTTCTTATCCATTAACCTGTTCAAAACAGGTGACGACAGTCATATATTAAGAGAAAAGTCCAGGAGCAGAGCATTGTGTCCCTCTTGGAGAGGGTCATGTTGGGAGACATGCACACGTCACATCATCACCCTGCCACTGTACAAGACTGGGAAGGCTAATGAGATCCACAGCAGCAAAATTGTTCACTAGAAATTACCACTACACTATTTACATCACTATTTTATAGTAAGTTTTTTTGTTTTGCCAATGGCAGTGTCAGTCTTACTCAGAGCCGGCCCTAGGTATAGGCAAACTAGGCAATTGCCTAGGGCATCTGGTATGCCTAGGGGCACAAGCAGCTTCTGCTGATTAAAATGATATGCGGCATGCCTATATTCTGTGTGTAGCATTTCGTATGCAGATACAGCCACAGTCACACACAGTATATAGGCATGCCACATATCATTTTAATCAGGAGAAGCTGCTTGTGCATCCTAGCCACATAGCAATGCAAATAAGAAACGTTTTCATCAAAGACAGGCACCCGACGTTAGCAGAGCTACCAGTTGACTCGCGTCAGGCATTTCCTGCTGCATGGTGTATGGAGACAAGATTTATGAGGACACATCTGTATCCAAGCAGAAGCAGAGGTCACAATGTTAGCGGCCGTGTGAGTGCTGTGTGTGTGTGAGTGGGTTGGTTGTGCAATAGTATTCAGCATATGTGTAAGGGTCATTATGCGTTTCATGTGTATAAATTGATAAAGCTGAATATTTATCGTATATAAAACCCTTTATGAGGTCTAAGAACACTGTACGCTATTTACGTATGAAGTACCTTAAGGGTACGCTCGTTGCGTAACAATCGCTTAGCCGTGGTCGAGACGCTCAAGCGTCACGTTCGCTCACGGCCAAGAGATCACAGGCAGGCACGCTATTGGCTGCTGACTAACGTAATGGTTCACTATAGCGTAACGGACGCTGTATCGGGTGCGGGCTGCTCGAGCGATACAGACGCTCATGAGAATACGCTGTTGGTATCGGGCACACTTATAGGTGAGCGACTACCGTAATGCTACGCTATCAGCGTAGCGGACGCTCGAGACCACGAGGAGATCACGAGCGGCGCAGACGCTCACAATGTTAAACCTTTATATCTAAACCATAAACAATGTAATATGCAGTAAAACCTTTGTGTAGAGATAGAGTGTAGATGCAACCTAGTGTAACCTTATTAACTTAAAAGCTGTTTGAGCGTCACCGACGCTCTGAGAATACTAAACACTATAAGAAATACACAGATACCTGGGCTTAGGGTCCAACGCCTAATATATATATTATGAATGATATACTTGCAAAAGAATTAATACAAATACAAATCATACACTACAATATAACATAGACTACCTAACCAGATAACTACACAGGAAATACAATACAATTACTATCTAAGGGAAAATAAGAGAGAAAGAGGAGAAGAGAGAGAGAGAGAGAAATTGGCCCACAATAACAAGAAGATCAATATAGTTGCGGAGAAAAACTTACGCACAAAGGAAACGATCGCATGCGCCTCTGGACATCCAGCTCCCGATTTTCAGCAATGATAACCGTTGAAGAGTGAGAGCTGGATGTGATCGGCTTGTCTATTTATGCCCCACACACAATACAATTCAATGGTCCCTACAATCTCATTGTTCATTGGACACAGGAATTCCTCCTCGCATTATAACAAAAGGTCATAGGTTGATTCATACAGGTGGGCCGTGACTATTTCCAACAGCTCAGGTGGGAGGGAAACTGGGTTTCCCGCCGCATGGATAAGTGCAAATACAGTAAATGTTCATAAACTTCTTATGTCCATAACTATTCGCACGAGCGATTAATCCGCTTCAAACCAACACCGGAATATTGCTAATTAAATACTCTTCCGATGGGTACTAAACACCACTGTATTACTCCTGTCTGACCCTTCGTATCAAACAAAGAGGGATTTCTCTGTTCACGAACATTCTATATTAACCAAACTTTCAGAATCTATCAAAGGGACCATGATCTACAAAATACATTATATAGTGAAAATATGTAACGATTGAGTCGCACGCTACGATCACATAAACTCTACCGTAAATACGCATACCGTGCGCCTGCGGGTGCCCGCGACTGTGAGTATGCGCACGTACGGGAGAGCGTACGCATGCGCAGCACGGACCTGTGTGAGGTGCAAATATGGTAGTGTGCATAGAGATATTTTTCTGACTTTGACAGTCCACCCTTTGGCAGTCAACAATAACTGCCACCTTCTAAAACATTTCAAAAAGAGAAAAATATATGTCAGGGGTTAATACATTTACATGGTTGGGTAGGGGAGGAGAGGAGAAGGTAGGAAAAGGGTATGACCTAGTGAGATAGCAGAAGCATGTGTGTATGAATCCGTGCTTGGGGGTCATGTATCATCGTGCCGTACGTGTTTTAAATCAAGCTTCGAGGTATTGCAAAGTATACATTTGAATTCCTTCTTATCCCGTGGTACGGGTCTGTGGATGGGCTGTCAAACTTTACCGAGCTCTTTTCGGCTTTGGTTGTAACAAAATGGGGGAGCACATTTTAGTTGATGATACATGAATGGGGGAGATATGTGATTGCTGATATCTGTGCCTGTATTCCCTATCGACTATGTGTGTCATTACCTGAGGGTTGTAGAAATGAAGAAAAGACATAATTACGGTAAATGCGGTGGTATTCTATGTCAGGTAAATGTACATTCGTCGATTGAGGTCTTGTTTGGTGTCTGTTGAATGCAGTCTTCTTTGTGCTTTTGCCCATAAGGTGCGAGCAAAAGCTGTCAATGTCCATAGATTTACAAAAGTGTTGGGCTAGCGTAATTTTAAAATTTCTAGGGAAACTGGGGATCCATGGCATAGTTCATCAAAAATCTGTGTATCAGGTTGTCAAAACTTCTTCTTTAATCCATCTGTTGTCTGTATATCGGCTCATCAAACTCCTCGTCCAAGTGGGTCTTTTTACCTTGGAGAAAACGGAAAAACAGGTGAAAGAAACGGACCGTAGAAATCGCATTTTCATCACATCATTGTTTCTACCGTTGGGTCATAAATCAAGTCCATTGGAATTACAGTTTCCTCACTCCTTAAACTCATTACCCTAGTACGACGATTGCACCTCATTAAAGCCTGACCGCATCTAAATATCAAACCAATTGATATGACAACACCTAAGATACATAGGAGAAACTTCCCAACATCCATTATGACTCCTTGAGCCCAGTCTCCTAAACCAGAGAACCAATTTCGCGGGTTCAACCATGACACCCAACCAGTCAGCTCATTACCTACAGCAGCAAGAGTGAGATTGTGTCTCCTGCGAAATTCCCACTTCAGTTGGAGAATATCGTCCATCTTTTGGTCTATGACCTCGACCGGGTCCTCGGTGCTATTCGTAATATATGTGCAACATTTCACGCCGTATTGTGTTGCCAGTGTGACACAATATCCGCCTGTCACTGCTGTGAGGTAATTAAGAACCATTCTATGCTGTACCAGTTCTGTTTTATAAGCTTGAAGTTCCCTTCCAGTATACCTAAACGTGTCATCATACATTTCAGTGATATTATCTAACAAATTTGCAAGCGCAGATATGTATTTATAATTCAACACTCCTCTGGCGGTGCGAGTGATGTCTAACGCGATTAGAAACTGAATCCCGGTGGATTCATGAATCATGTCAGAGGCCGGATGCTCTGTTCTTTCTATCAGGTGCCGTTTAACTACGTGCTCGTAATGGGTGTGAGTATAAGGAGTTTGGGCAACACGGTGTATGTCTTTCATTTTGTCATGTGATACAGTCATTACTTCAGGCAGTACTTTTCCAATATAACACAATCCTTCAGAGTTTGGGGCAAGCCACTTATACGCCTTCCTCCCGCATATGAAATATGCATCATCGGGGAGAACATATGGGACGGAGTAGGACATAACCATATTACACATCTTCCATGTGAAATCTCCTAACCCTAATTCTCCCATCTGTCTAGTACACGTATCAGCTTGTACGATATGTGCACAGTATCCTGGTGATACCTCTCCAACTCTCGTAATCCTACTTCCTAGGGTATACCTATATCGGAAAGATTTTCCTCTACTGGCTATGTGGCGTATAAGCTCTGTATCTGTTGGCATTCTATCTGCTCTATATGAAAAGGTCATGGTTTGGTTACTCCATGACACTTCCCAATTTCCCGGCTTTCGGAGATTGGTAATGTTAAAACATACTAGGGGTCTATCCACATGATATTGGTGGAGCTTCAAACTAGGAGGACTGGAGATATTAAACCTCCTGTCCACCGGTCTCCCACCCTTTAGCTCAAGTACCTCCCCTACCGTTAAAGGAAATGGTACTAGTCCTGATTTGCTATGACCTTGAGGAACTTGAGAGCATACCCAACAATCTGTTTGATTTAACACACACTACCCACTAAGGAGTGATAGTCACTCAATGGGTGCCGGTCCATGTGGATATTAAAACTGGATTGGCATTTCTTGATGCACCCATCCTCAATGACATTGTTACAGAGCCTACAGATACAGTTTTCTTCAGCTAACAATCCTTAAAAGAAAATGTTTACAGATAACATGGCTGCTGGATCGTTTCCGGTACTCGCCTTTGCTTGGTGATTGGGTTGTTATTGGAAATTTACACCTCCATCTTTATCATCAGGACCTTTCTGGATCCTTTCTCGACCTCACTGATACTCTCACCGAAACAGACTGCTCTGGTCAACATCATGGTCAACAGGAAAATCCATATCACAGTCTCTTGGGGCAAGTCCATCTTACAGGAGGAGAAAAGAAGAAATTTGTAATGGGGTACAGAAAATCAGTTTGAGGGGGAAGAGAGACTTGTTACGATAATAAGTTCTCTAGTCTTTGTTGTTCTTCTTGTTCTGCTGTCTTCTCAAAAGGTGCTGTCTCTCAGTCTTCCAAACGAACATTCTGGTGATGCAATATTCGCTCCAAACCAGCGATCTTTCTGTAAGGAGCAAAAATCTTGCATTACCATTTGTCTAACTGATGGGTGACATACCATCTTTAAAACATGAAAGCATGAGTGAGAAGAGAGAGAAAACAACAACAGCAAAAAAAACAAAAGAGAGAGAACAATTTATATGCATGTGTATATTACTTAAATCAACAATAGCCATCAATAGGAAAAGAGAAAAAAAAAAACATTTTTCAAACATTTTAAAACATTGTCAGATCGTCAGGCTGTCATATCTACATGTCCAATGGTTTCTTTGCGCCGTCCCTCCCCCCAGCACCATACTCCACTTTCTGCATCTGGCCAGGATACATTGATGCGGATAGGTCATGCTGGGGTTTGGTAGACTTCTGCAAAGACCAAGCGGATATATGCAATGTTTGAATCCTACCAATAATCGTCAGAGATGGGGAGAGAGAAAAAGAAACATTTCACCGATACATTTACAACGTTTCACCCGGTCATTCCTGTGTCTTCAGGGAATGACCTCCCAATTTATTAACTATAACCTCAGGCTTACCATCAGTCCTAATGATCACCTTTCCTGACTGCACATTATGGGTGTGGGCCAAAATTTTTCCTATATGATCCCTGATTATAATTTGGTGTGTTATAATTTTGATCATTTCTTGGTCTAGGGGGTCTAACTTTATGTGGGTTATTACAGTTGCTGGCATAATGCCCTTCTCTTCTACAAAGATAACAAATCCTTGGCTTCCTCCATGTGCTAGGGGCCTGGGGTTTTGGTCGACTTGATGCCTCCTCTAGTGCTTGGATGCTCATTGCCATCAACCGTTCTCCCTGCGCTTCCCTGGTTCTTTGGATATTGCGGTCATGCTCGATAGCGGACTCTCTTAATGCAGCCACCGAGATGCCTCTCCAGTGAGGTATGGAGGTTTGTACCCTGATTTTTAGTGTGTCTTTTAAGCTGTCCATTAATACAGACACAGCTACCTCTCTGTGGTGTACGTTAGTTTCAATGTCATCTATACCAGTGTACCTAGCCATATCCTGCAGAGCCCGGTGAAAATAATAAGAATTTACTTACCGATAATTCTATTTCTCGGAGTCCGTAGTGGATGCTGGGGTTCCTGAAAGGACCATGGGGAATAGCGGCTCCGCAGGAGACAGGGCACAAAAAGTAAAGCTTTAGGATCAGGTGGTGTGCACTGGCTCCTCCCCCTATGACCCTCCTCCAAGCCTCAGTTAGGTACTGTGCCCGGACGAGCGTACACAATAAGGAAGGATTTATGAATCCCGGGTAAGACTCATACCAGCCACACCAATCACACTGTACAACCTGTGATCTGAACCCAGTTAACAGTATGATAACAGCGGAGCCTCTGAAAAGATGGCTCACAACAATAACCCGATTTTTGTAACTATGTACAAGTAATGCAGATAATCCGCACTTGGGATGGGCGCCCAGCATCCACTACGGACTCCGAGAAATAGAATTATCGGTAAGTAAATTCTTATTTTCTCTATCGTCCTAGTGGATGCTGGGGTTCCTGAAAGGACCATGGGGATTATACCAAAGCTCCCAAACGGGCGGGAGAGTGCGGATGACTCTGCAGCACCGAATGAGAGAACTCCAGGTCCTCCTTAGCCAGGGTATCAAATTTGTAGGATTTTACAAACGTGTTTGCCCCTGACTAAATAGCCGCTCGGCAAAGTTGTAAAGCCGAGACCCCTCGGGCAGCCGCCCAAGATGAGCCCACCTTCCTTGTGGAATGGGCATTTACATATTTTGGCTGTGGCAGGCCTGCCACAGAATGTGCAAGCTGAATTGTATTACACATCCAACTAGCAAAAGTCTGCTTAAAAGCAAGAGCACCCAGTTTGTTGGGTGCATACAGGATAACAGCAAGTCAGTTTTCCTGACTCCAGCCGTCCTGGAACCTATATTTTCAGGGCCCTGACCACATCTAGCAACTTGGAGTCCTCCAAGTCCCTAGTAGGCGCAAGACACCACAATAAGCTGGTTCAGGTGAAACACTGACACCACCTTAGGGAGAGAACTGGGGACGAGTCCGCAGCTCTGCCCTGTCCGAATGGACAAACAGATATGGGCTTTTTTGAGAAAAAAACCACCAATTTGACACTCGCCTGGTCCAGGCCAGGTCCAAGAGCATGTTCACTTTTCATGTGAGATGCTTCAAATCCACAGATTTGACTGGTTTTAAACCAATGTGTTTTGAGGAATCCCAGAACTACGTTGAGATCCCACAGTGCCACTGGAGGCACAAAAGGGGGTTGTATATGCAATACTCCCTTGACAAACTTCTGGACTTCAGGAACTGAAGCCAATTCTTTCTGGAAGAAAAATCGACAGGGCCGAAATTTGAAACTTAATGGACCCCAATTTGAGGCCCATAGACACTCCTGTTTGCAAGAAATGCAGGAATCGACCGAGTTGAAATTTCTTCGTGGGGCCTTCCTGGCCTCACACCACGCAACATATTTTCGCCACATGTGGTGATAATGTTGTGCGGTCACCTCCTTTCTGGCTTTGACCAGGGTAGGAATGACCTCTTCCCTTAGGATCCGGCGTTCCACCGCCATGTCGTCAAACGCAGCTGCGGTAAGTCTTGGAACAGACATGGTACTTGCTGAAACAAGTCCCTTCTTAGCGGCAGAGGCCATAAGTCCTCTGTGAGCATCTCTTGAAGTTCCGGGTACCAAGTCCTTCTTGGCCAATCCGGAGCCATGAGTATAGTTCTTACTCCTCTACGTCTTATAATTCTCAGTACCTTAGGTATGAAAAGCAGAGGATGGAACACATACACCGACTGGTACACCCACGGTGTTACCAGAACGTCCACAGCTATTGCCTGAGGGTCTCTTAACCTGGCGCAATACCTGTCCCGTTTTTTGTTCAGACGGGACGCCATCATGTCCACCTTTGGTAATTCCCAACGGTTTACAATTATGTGGAAAACTTCCCCATGAAGTTCCCACTCTGCCGGGTGGAGGTCGTGCCTACTGAGGAAGTCTGCTTCCCAGTTTCCATTCCCGGAATGAAACACTGCTGACAGTGCTATCACATGATTTTCCGCCCAGCGAAAAGTCCTTGCAGTTTTTGCCACTGCCCTCCTGCTTCTTGTGCCGCCCTGTCTATTTACGTGGGCGACTGCCGTGATGTTTTATCCCACTGGATCAATACCGGCTGACCTTGAAGCAGAGGTCTTGCTAAGCTTAGAGCATTATAAATTTACCCTTAGCTATATTTATGTGGAGAAAAATCTCCAGACTTGATCACACTCCCTGGAAATTTTTTCCTTGTGTGACTGCTCCCCAGCCTCTCGGGCTGGCCTCCGTGGTCACCAACATCCAAAACTGAATGCCGAATCTGCGGCCCTCTAGAAGATGAGCACTCTGTAACCACCACAGGAGAGACACCCTTGTCCTTGGATATAGGGTTATCCGCTGATGCATCTGAAGATGCGATCCGGACCATTTGTCCAGCAGATCCCACTGAAAAGTTCTTGCATGAAATCTGCCGACTGGAATTGCTTCGAAGGAAGTCACCATTTTTTTTACCATGGCCCTTGTGCAATGATGCACTGATTTTAGGAGGTTCCTGACTAGCTCGGATAACTCCCTGGCTTTCTCTTCCGGGAGAAACACCTTTTTCTGGACTGTGTCCAGAATCATCCCTAAGCACAGGAGACTTGTTGTCGGGATCAGCTGCGATTTTGGAATATTTAGAATCCACCCCTGCTGTTGTAACAGTATCCGAGATAGTGCTACTCCGACCTCCAACTGTTCCCTGGACTTTGCCCTTATCAGGAGATCGTCCAAGTAAGGGATAATTAAGACGCCTTTTCTTCGAAGAAGAACCATCATTTCGGCCATTACCTTGGTAAAGACCCGGGGTGCCGTAGACAATCCAAACGGCAGCGTCTGAAACTGATAGTGACAGTTCTGTACCACGAACCTGAGGTACCCTTAGTGATAAGGGCAAATTTGGGACATGGAGGTAAGCATCCCTGATGTCTCGGGACACCAGATAGTCCCCTTCTTCCCGGTTCGTTATCACTGCTCTGAGTGACTCCATCTTGATTTGAACCTTTGTAAGTGTTCAAATTTTTTTAGATTTAGAATAGGTCTCACCTAGCCTTCTGGCTTCAGTACCACAATATAGTGTGGAATAATACCCCCTTTTCTTGTTGTAGGAGGGGTAATTTAATTATCACCTGCTGGGAATACAGCTCGTGAATTTTTTCCCATACTGCCTCCTTGTCGGAGGGAGACCTTGGTAAAGCAGACTTCAGGAGCCTGCGCAGGGGAAACGTCTCGACATTCCAAACTGTACCCCTGGGATACTACTTGTAGGATCCAGGGGTCCTGTACGGTCTCAGCGTCATGCTGAGAGCTTGTCAGAAGCGGTGGAACGCTTCTGTTCCTGGGAATGGGCTGCCTGCTGCAGTCTTCTTCCCTTTCCTCTATCCCTGGGCAGATATAACTCTTATAGGGACGAAAGGACTGAAGCTGAAAAGACGGTGTCTTTTTCTGCAGAGATGTGACTTAGGGTAAAAACGGTGGATTTTCCAGCAGTTGCCGTGGCCACCAGGTCCGATGGACCGACCCCAAATAACTCCTCTTCCTTTATACGGCAATACACCTTTGTGCCGTTTGGAATCTGCATCACCTGACCACTGTCGTGTCCATAAACATCTTCTGGCAGATATGGACATCGCACTTACTCTTGATGCCAGAGTGCAAATATCCCTCTGTGCATCTCGCATATATAGAAATACATCCTTTAAATGCTCTATAGTCAATAAAATACTGTCCCTGTCAAGGATATCAATATTTTTAGTCAGGGAATCCGACCAAGCCACCCCAGCTCTGCACATCCAGGCTGAGGCGATCGCTGGTCGCAGTATAACACCAGTATGTGTGTATATACTTTTTATGATATTTTTCCAGCCTCCTGTCAGCTGGCTCCTTGAGGACGGCCCTATCTATAGACGGTACCGCCACTTGTTCTGATAAGCGTGTGAGCGCCTTATCCACCCTAAGGGGTGTTTCCCAACGCGCCCTAACTTCTGGCGGGAAAGGGTATACCGCCCATATTTTCTATCGGGGGGAACCCACGCATCATCACACACTTCATTTAATTTATCTGATTCAGGAAAAACTACGGTAGTTTTTTCACATCCCACATAATACCCTCTTTTGTGGTACTTGTAGTATCAGAAATATGTAACACCTCCTTCATTGCCCTTAACGTGTGGCCCTAATAAGGAATACGTTTGTTTATTCACCGTCGACACTGGATTCAGTGTCCCTGTCTGTGTCTGTGTCGACCGACTAAAGTAAACGGGCGTTTTAAAACCCCTGACGGTGTTTTTGAGACGTCTGGACCGGTACTAATTGTTTGTCGGCCGTCTCATGTCGTCAACCGACCTTGGCGCGTGTTGACATTATCACGTAATTCCCTAAATAAGCCATCCATTCCGGTGTCGACTCCCTAGAGAGTGACATCACCATTACAGGCAATTGCTCCGCCTCCTCACCAACATCGTCCTCATACATGTCGACACACACGTACCGACACACAGCACACACACAGGGAATGCTCTGATAGAGGACAGGACCTACTAGCCCTTTGGAGAGACAGAGGGAGAGTTTGCCAGCACACACCAAAAACGCTATAATTATATAGGGACAACCTTATATAAGTGTTTTCCCTTATAGCATCTTTTTTATATATTTCTAACGCCAAATTAGTGCCCCCCCTCTCTGTTTTAACCCTGTTTCTGTAGTGCAGTGCAGGGGAGAGCCTGGGAGCCTTCCCTCCAGCCTTTCTGTGAGGGAAAATGGCGCTGTGTGCTGAGGAGATAGGCCCCGCCCCTTTTTCGGCGGCCTCGTCTCCCGCTCTTAACGGATTCTGGCAGGGGTTAAATATCTCCATATAGCCCCCGGAGGCTATATGTGAGGTATTTTTAGCCAAAAAAGGTTTTCATTTGCCTCCCAGGGCGCCCCCCTCCCAGCGCCCTGCACCCTCAGTGACTGCCGTGTGAAGTGTGCTGAGAGGAAAATGGCGCACAGCTGCAGTGCTGTGCGCTACCTTAAGAAGACTGAGGAGTCTTCTGCCGCCGATTCTGGACCTCTTCTCGTTTCAGCATCTGCAAGGGGGCCGGCGGCGAGGCTCCGGTGACCATCCAGGCTGTACCTGTGATCGTCCCTCTGGAGCTAATGTCCAGTAGCCAAGAAGCCAATCCATCCTGCACGCAGGTGAGTTCACTTCTTCTCCCCTAAGTCCCTCGTTGCAGTGATCCTGTTGCCAGCAGGACTCACTGTAAAATAAAAAACCTAAGCTAAACTTTTCTAAGCAGCTCTTTAGGAGAGCCACCTAGATTGCACCCTTCTCGGCCGGGCACAAAAATCTAACTGAGGCTTGGAGGAGGGTCATAGGGGGAGGAGCCAGTGCACACCACCTGATCCTAAAGCTTTACTTTGTGCCCTGTCTCCTGCGGAGCCGCTATTCCCCATGGTCCTTTCAGGAACCCCAGCATCCACTAGGACGATAGAGAAATTCTGATGCGGATTCACCTTCTTTTTGTTTTATTGTAAAGATTTTATTCCACTTTACTACTGTAGGAAAATATACTCCTAACTGTAGATTGATTCTTTTTACATTATCTTGGTTATACTTGTCTGTTAGTGGTACTTCCTCATCTAGCTTACAGTCAGCAATAAATTTCAATGAATCAACATCGGGGGGTAAACATGCCCTCAAAACTGTCCTCCAATCTTTGTTATTTGGCTCTGCAGTGTTTCCTAGCACTCTTATGTATTTTTGACAAGCAACTAAGTCTTTCCTGGGATCAGGAAATTCAGACAGAATTGCTCTTAATTCTGTTCGGGAAAAGGGGCAGTACATGGCAATGTTCCTGACAGGAGTGACTCCTGAAGAGTCAGTTTTCCCGTTTGGTACTGCAATTACCCTGATAGGATTAAGTCCAGTAACGTCATTCTGAATTGATTCCACGATATGAGGTACATTTGTTTGTGCGTGATGTATAATACCATACGTACCTGTGGACACGACCTCACCTGACCCTCCGTTAGGGGGTTTGATTACAGTCTTTACCGATTTGGTCGCGTCCACCTGGATGTCTTGTGTGATGGTTGCTGGAAAAGGCTCCGACATTGTGCTGGGCTCACTTTCTTGTTGGTGTTCCTGAGGAAAGTTTAACAAGGGGTGCGACTTGCATGGGTTAATAGTTGTACATTTAACACTTTCTTTTTTTATAGACCTTATTACATTTTACACTTTCATTTTTAATACGGTTACTAAGTGCCTTTTTATCGTACAACATTGTGCCTTTCTCCGCAACCATAATCCTCTCCATTGCCATGTCTCTCCTCTCAAGATGAAAGTTAGGTATGTAAGTTACATTTCTTTGCATTTCACTTTCCTGTAGCCATAACTGCAAACAATCATCATGTTTAACCCGTTGTTTCCAGGATTTTATGAGACAGATCCTCCGCCTTAAATTATGCAATACCTCTAAGTCAAAACTACCTATCCCAGGAAATGGTGCTTTATCCCCCGCAGTCATTCGTGTCCATTCATCACAAAAGGTCTCAGTGTGGGGACCATACCTCCTCCACATTACTAACCGAGCAGACCCTCGGGGTCTGCAAGCCTCTGCAGTCTGAACACTGACTGCTGAACGTCCCTGTGTTGTGCACTTGGCTTCCATTGTGGACCTTACACAGAAAAACTTCCTAAAATGCACCAAACACAGTCTACGTTGGAAATCCTTAAAGCTCTTCCACTGAACTTCTTCTGCTCCGAGTACAACGAATCCGCCCCTTTTAGCAGACACGTGTAACCGTTGCAGGCCCTATCTCTAGAGATTTTCCTGTGACCAGTGAAAATTCCCTTCTTTACACAAATCACGCTTGCATGTGCTCCCTACAACACGTATGAGGGCAAGATTTACGCATGGATATACTACCTCATATCACGTTGCGTTATTGGTCACACATACAACCGTGCGGTCCAATCGTACCACTTATAGACACTTGTTGCCCATAAATGGTAGGATCATTGGAGTCTCCCTACTGTGCTCCAAAACAGCCAGAGCGTAATACAACGAAAACTTTATCACACTCTGTTGCACGTTTTCACTCAGACCGTGCTCATCACGTATTCACCTTGACCGTGATTCACCAAGACTTACTTCACCAAGATTTCACAAAGACTTCACCAAGAGGAGTTCAATACACTCATACCGTTTTCAACCCACTATCATTCTATAGTTTTCTGATCAGAAAAACCATTTCCCGTAGTCTGATAGCTGTCCCCAGAGGCATTACAGTAAAGTAAGGTATTTAAACTAAGTTTTGGAAAAACTGAAATCAATTTGTGCTATTATCACGTGGCTATGCTATACCGCCCCCACTAAAACAATGCTATTGTGCGATTTCAGTTTCGGTGGGCGTACCCAGACGCTCCGTTGCGTAATATACGCTGCGTGCGTCGGCCTTTGTGTTGCATTCGCGAGTCTCAGCCTTTTGTTAGATACACGTGTACGCTGGCCATACAAAAATACAATTAGCACGTTTATCAATGTAGATGATCTTTAACTGTAATCATCTACCAAGCACCACACAGGTCTTTCCTTGTATCTCAGGCGAAGCTGTGCGTGTGTTTTACAAATTACCCCTTAATGTATCGTTTTTACTCTTTAACTACCAATAGCACAAATCTTTCTCAGCACGTTATCAATTGTGAAATGGCAAACAGGAGAGTGACATGAAAATACACGAAAAAGAAATGCAGCTATATGCGTGTGTACGCAAAACAGAAATAAAACAGTTTTAAAAGATACTAGCGTTTTGTTCTTACCTCCGGTCCCGGATTCCTTCAGCACCCTTTACTAAGCGAAGCAGACGCTTATCCAAACAGCACTACGAGGAATATGATCTCCCGCCCTTTGCTGCTGGATAATGTCTGCTGAAATTACCTAGTGCAGATATGTGAAGGACGGGCGAGCCGCCAATTGATAAAGCTGAATATTTATCGTATATAAAACCCTTTATGAGGTCTAAGAACACTGTACGCTATTTACGTATGAAGTACCTTAAGGGTACGCTCGTTGCGTAACAATCGCTTAGCCGTGGTCGAGACGCTCAAGCGTCACGTTCGCTCACGGCCAAGAGATCACAGGCAGGCACGCTATTGGCTGCTGACTAACGTAATGGTTCACTATAGCGTAACGGACGCTGTATCGGGTGCGGGCTGCTCGAGCGATACAGACGCTCATGAGAATACGCTGTTGGTATCGGGCACACTTATAGGTGAGCGACTACCGTAATGCTACGCTATCAGCGTAGCGGACGCTCGAGACCACGAGGAGATCACGAGCGGCGCAGACGCTCACAATGTTAAACCTTTATATCTAAACCATAAACAATGTAATATGCAGTAAAACCTTTGTGTAGAGATAGAGTGTAGATGCAACCTAGTGTAACCTTATTAACTTAAAAGCTGTTTGAGCGTCACCGACGCTCTGAGAATACTAAACACTATAAGAAATACACAGATACCTGGGCTTAGGGTCCAACGCCTAATATATATATATTATGAATGATATACTTGCAAAAGAATTAATACAAATACAAATCATACACTACAATATAACATAGACTACCTAACCAGATAACTACACAGGAAATACAATACAATTACTATCTAAGGGAAAATAAGAGAGAAAGAGGAGAAGAGAGAGAGAGAGAGAAATTGGCCCACAATAACAAGAAGATCAATATAGTTGCGGAGAAAAACTTACGCACAAAGGAAACGATCGCATGCGCCTCTGGACATCCAGCTCCCGATTTTCAGCAATGATAACCGTTGAAGAGTGAGAGCTGGATGTGATCGGCTTGTCTATTTATGCCCCACACACAATACAATTCAATGGTCCCTACAATCTCATTGTTCATTGGACACAGGAATTCCTCCTCGCATTATAACAAAAGGTCATAGGTTGATTCATACAGGTGGGCCGTGACTATTTCCAACAGCTCAGGTGGGAGGGAAACTGGGTTTCCCGCCGCATGGATAAGTAAGTGCAAATACAGTAAATGTTCATAAACTTCTTATGTCAATAACTATTCGCACGAGCGATTAATCCGCTTCAAACCAACACCGGAATATTGCTAATTAAATACTCTTCCGATGAGTACTAAACACCACTGTATTACTCCTGTCTGACCCTTCGTATCAAACAAAGAGGGATTTCTCTGTTCACGAACATTCTATATTAACCAAACTTTCAGAATCTATCAAAGGGACCATGATCTACAAAATACATTATATAGTGAAAATATGTAACGATTGAGTCGCACGCTACGATCACATAAACTCTACCGTAAATACGCATACCGTGCGCCTGCGGGTGCCCGCGACTGTGAGTATGCGCACGTACGGGAGAGCGTACGCATGCGCAGCACGGACCTGTGTGAGGTGCAAATATGGTAGTGTGCATAGAGATATTTTTCTGACTTTGACAGTATGCATTAATAATGTGCAGCAAATGTGTAAAGAGCACTATGTGTGTCATTATGTTTATAAGGGCACTAATAATGTGCGTCATATGTGTAAGGGACATTATGTGTATAAGGGCATTAATAAGGGTTGGCATAGTGTGCATTATGTTTATAAGGACATTAATAATGTGTGTCATGTGTAAGGGGCATTACTGTGTGTTATTATGTGTATAAATGCATTACTAATGAGTGGCATTATGTGTATAAGGTGCACTACTGTGTGGCGTAACATATAGAAAGGGCACTACTGTATGGTCTAATGTGAATAAAGAGCAATATGGTGTGGTGTAATGTGAATAAGGAGCAATATGGCGTGGTGTAATGAGAATAAAGAGCAATATGGTGTGGTGTAATGTGAATAAGGAGCAATATGGCGTGGTGTAATGAGAATAAAGAGCAATATGGTGTGGTGTAATGTGAATAAGGAGCAATTCAGTATGATCTTATGTGAATGAGGGGCACTACTGTGAGGAGTAACTTATATAAGGTAAAGTGGTACTACTGTGTGATGTAATGTGAATAAGGGACACTATCGCATGATAATTGTGAACAAAGTTGCAGTACTGTGTGGCATAATTTGAATTGGGGGTTCTATTGTGTGGCCATACCCCTTCCCAGCAAGAACACAGACCTTTTTGGGCTGTGCGCTGAATGTGCACATTGTTCTTATTTAAGTTACAGGGGGTAGGGAAACCAAAAAAAGGACTGCTATGGGTGAGGGGTGATGGTGCTGGGAAAGGGGTGCAGGGTCAGAGGGGGAACTAACGTTGGTGCTAGGGGGCACCAGCCAAAATCTTGCCTAGGGCATCATATTGGGTAGGGCCGGCTCTGGTCTTACTGGTCTGTGGCTCTGCGCAGTGTGGCCGCAGAGTCTGACTTGCAGCCAGTGGCTGTGCTATGCAGCTGTTCTGCTCCTGATGCTGCTCTGGAAGGACTGGGCAGATTTGTGCATGGGAGACGCACTTATATTATTTACTTTAATAAAAAACAGAAGCATCGCAATTGTTTGTGCTGTGATTGATGGTCCTCCGAGTCGCACCCAGATCTGACAGTCTGTAACAAGTGCATGGCACAGGAAGCCACCATGAATTGGTTGGAGGAAGGAAACACTCTTCACTCACGATCCCGCCCACCATCTTCTTCTACTTATTCCGTGATATGCCCCCCTGCGTCAGCCTCTGCCCAGCTGTTACAACTTGCATCCTGCTCGCTTCTCTTTTGAATTCAGCTACACATCCCCAGCCTGATAGTAGCGGGCCCTGCTCGGGAAGACGTCTGCAGGTGGGTATGTGGCGGCTACATATAGTATGCACTGCAGCGCTATAGCGGAAGCAGTGGCTGAGCCTGACCTCCTGTCTGTGTTATTGTCACGTGCGATTGCTGGCTGGCTACTGCTATGGAGGGAGGAAGTAACTGGGGAGCAGCTGGTTTCTGTAAAGTATCCACCAAATCTCCAACAGTAGCCCGAATAGCGTGCCCTGGCCGGGGTTGAAACCTGTGACAGTGGCAGTATACTGTATTATATGCTATGTGGAAGCCTCAGCTGAGTCACCCACTCCCTCTGAGCTGCACCTCACCTGTGTGACCATTTATGTTTCTGTTTTACCACTTTTATGCCCCTTCCAGACCGCCAGCTATTAACATGGGTTATTGCACATGAACGTGCATAACCCGTCTTGCTGTGCGGTCTGAAAGGGGCCAGTTTAAATAATCCGGGTCGAGCGACCTGGTATTCCTACTCTGGTAGCGAGCAGGGTTGAACGTGTGTTCAACGCGACTCGCTGTGCTGTGTGAACGGGAAAGCCGAGTCGATGTGACCCATTTCCGGTTCACACTATTGCGCCGTCACCGGGGACAGTGGCAAATAGGGTCTCGGGCAGGTCACACTCGGGAAGCACATGTGTACGGCTCCCAGGTGTGATGGGCCACACATAGCGGCCAAGTGGGTCCTGCTGAACGGGACCCACTTAACCGGGAGGGGGGGTTTGTGTGCACACGGATCCTGTTCTGCGGGATCCCACAGAACAGGATTCGGCAGGTGACACATGGGATTTCAGTACAGCACAGCCGCACTGTGTGAACACATACATTGAAATGTATGTGTTCACTATGAAATCCTGCCGTCCTGTCATCCGGCCCGACCGCAGCATGCTGCCGCACATGTGTGGGCACCTGCATACGCGCCCATGTGCACTCTCCTTACGCCAAGCAGGTCCCGCTGAACGGGACCCGCTTGGCTGCTATATGTGGCCGTAGCCTTACGTGGTCTGAAAGGGGTATTTCCGACAACTGCTGATATCAATGGTATCCAAATGATAGGTTTACAAGGTCTAGGTAGACATGGAAATGGTCGATACCAGTGGGTTTTTTTTTTTTTTGTGTTTTTTCACATTTTAGCAACATTTGATTTACTATACACGTGGACATCTATTAGAATAGTAAACTGTGGCAAGCGCAGCAGTAGTGAAACGAGCCACCTTGCCCGAAGTATGGCGAGCGTACATGCTTGTATTAACGGCGGTCACATTACATGGACTATACAAAATGTGGCCTGAAAAACACATAACAATTGTCGATCATTCAGAGTTCGCTCGCTGCCGATTTTCGCAGCGCAGCGATCAAGTGAAAAAACTGCAAAATTGCGCATGGTATGTAGCACGCATGCGCTAAGTACTTTCACACAAAACTTTGTAGATTTACACAAGCTCGAGCGACGATTTTTCATCGCTCGAGTGATCGTAGTTTGATTGACAGGAAGTGGGTGTTTCTGGGCGGAAACTGGCCGTTTTCAGGAAGTGTGCTAAAAAATGCAGGCGTGCCAGGTAAAAACGCAGGAGTGGCTGGAGAAATGGGGGAGTGGCTGGCCGAACGCAGGGCGTGTTTGTGACGTCAAACCAGGAACTAAACGGACTGAGGTGATCGCAATCTAGGAGTAGGTCTGGAGCTACTCAGAAACTGCAGGGAATTGTTTAGTAGCAGTTCTGCTAATCTTTCGTTCGCTATTCTGCTAAGCTAAGATACACTCCCAGAGGGCGGCGGCCTAGCGTTTGCAATGCTACTAAAAGCAGCTAGCGAGCGAACAACTCGGAATGAGGGCCAATATGCAAATGTTTGTTCCGGAGCCAGGAGACCATTTTATTTTGCACTTTTCATGTCCAACAGCATCAGGTTTAGCAGCTCAAAGCGGATAAACCCGAATAAAATACTGAGTGCAACACGTAAATTTCTATTTTGGGTGCCCAAATGGGACACATTTCTGCTCGCTACCTCAGGAGGCTGTGAGCAGAAATGTGTCTCCCATGGCTAATGGGCACCTGAACGGAGCAACAGTTCATTGCTCTGTCGGGTGCTCATTAGTCAGCGCTGCCAGGGGAAACAATTGAATCACCACCCTAAGAGGGAAGCCCAGGAGCAGAGCAGTTATGTGCAGTAGGGTGGGGCAGAGCCTTTCCTGTCATATTAACGTTTGTGCCAGAGTTTTGACTATATAAAGTATATGAAAAAACACAAAGAATATGTTTGAAATATCTTCTATGTATTATTCTAATAATTTTTATAGCCAAAACTCTGGAGTAGAGTCTATGGCAGTTGGGGCAGTGCCTCACCTGCCTATTTTTTCTGCATATCTCTGAGCAAAACTCACCAAGTTTCTAGGCGTTGCTGCACCAGTGTATAATCCCAGATGTACCCTTTGGCTCATATATTGGGTGTAACTAGCTCTGGTACTAGCCAGTGCCTCCTGAGCTAGTTAGCTCACCGCACATCCCTGGAGCAGAGTATATTATGCCTAGTGGAATGGGTCTTGTTGGAGGGTGTGGGTGAAGTAGTGTATTATAGTTACCATTATAAGCATCCTCCTAAATACAGATATTGGGCCGGATTCAGGTTGGATCGCAACAGGTGACCCAGCTGGAAAAATTACTAAAAGGATGTGGGTCCGTCCTGAGGAGGAAGCGGGGGCTGCAATGCTCCGTTTCCTAGGCGGAGACAGATCGTGGCGGAGGTGGGGAAACGTGGGCGGAGTCATCCAAATGGGGGGCGTGGGTGTGAACGTGGTGGCTGTGTGACGTCACATGCAGCCGCCGCGATCAGAATGATGGTGGCAGGCCTCCTGCAGGCCGCAGCCAGGCTGTGTCGGCAGGAGGCATCCCTACTTTCTGGGGGGGGTCAGCATGCTGGGCGGCCTTGCCCTGCGATGGGCGGCCACCAGCATGTGATCACAAGGATTGCAAATTCTGCTACTTAACAGAATTTGCAGTCCTCACTGAATCGGGTCCATTATACAGCTTTCACTGCTCCTTTTGCTCAATGAGCTGTGTGAATTTTAATGGAAAAATTCAATGTATAGTAAGCAATTCTTAGTGAAAACATTACGGATCTTGTGCCTGGCTCCATTTTATTAACAGTAGTCACAGTTTTTGCCAAGATTCTGGGGTCTATTCATAAAGCAGAGAAAAGCCCTGTTTTGCGGAAAACAGGTCTTTTCTCTTCTTTGGGCTATGCAGGTTACCTTGGAGAGGTCCTGACTTCTCCAGGGCACCCCCGCTTCGTGCCTGAATCTCATCACCATACTTTAGTATGGTGGGTGCGATTCATGAAGGAACGAAAAGCTCTGCTTTCTGCTTCTCTGCAGAAAGCTCAGAATGGTGCAATCTGAACCTCAGTGCAAAACTATGCTTCCCTGCTTTCTGCCTGGCACCTGGTGCTAACTCCGCCCCCTGACCTCCCAACAGCTTCTGCAGCCTCCCAGGAGCTTAACCGGTGGAGCATGCGCAGGAGGGACCTGGTGGCTGACACCACTTATCGCAGCGGACCGCAGCTGAAGACAGGATAGCTGGAGCCGTGGATATCGGATTGCATTGCCGGAAGGGTAAGTATACGTGAATAGCTATTTATCAAAGCTATATATAGCATCGAACTGATGCGATATATAGTGATAAGTATCAAATCCACTTTTTGTTCTACATGAATAGACCCCTCTGTTACATATAGATGAATTGTATATATATATATATATTACAATATGGCATAATTTTGTTACTGCATTTTCCTTCCATAACAATCAACACGTTGATATTGAATATTTTAGACAATAATGGAGCTGTAAATTATCTGCAAAACGGTATATGATATCACCCTTAATAGACTTAATATGTTTAGTCCTCAAAATGAAGCCGAGTGTGTCATCATGGCCAGGTGGATGATCGAATTTTACTTTAAAAAAATATGTAAGTACCTAAAGGGTGCTGATGCAGGTATAAAGGCAAGTCGAACCAAATGCGGATCTTTACCAGAATGCCTAGTTGTAGACATCTATGCAATTGCACCACCCTGATTCTTGCTCTTCCGAAAGTAGCCAACATCATTATTCGTGGACTTGCACCAGCCCTATTCTTGCTCACAACTCCGTTGTCATTCTACTTACACTCCCACGACACACCTTCACTCAACATGGTCTACGTGCAATTGGGATCACATTTTTGGCCAAATTTGTGCTAAAAACTTCACTTATACTCCATGTTAATTGTAATAGTTTTTGATTTTCAGTATTCGTGCATTAATATTTTCCTTTTTTGTGTTACTAGAAGCCTCAGCAGGAGGATCAGTATGATTTACCTACAATAAAAATCCCGACGGTCAAAATACCGATAACAATTAACCGATGGTCAAAATACCGACAAGGTCAAAATACAGACATTTAACATGTTGACACATTCCAAATACTGACATTTAAAATGTTGACAGGTCAAAAAGTCGACATGCGTTTAATAAAAAAAAAAACATTTTGGTGTATATGTCGACCCAGATCCATATGGACACCGTGTAAGTGTACCGTGTCCCCTCGCATGGCTTGCGCACTTGGCACTATTATATTCCTCCTCCACGTCCACTGGGATGGTAAAGTACTGTATGAACAAGTCCATTTCATTGAAAAACTTATGTCGATTTTTTTAACTTGTCGGTATTTTGACCATGTCGGTATTTTGACCATGTCTGTATTTTGACATTGTCGGTATTTTGATTGTAGGTAAATTGACTGCATCCCTCAGCATGGTAGCACCTCTTATTATGTTTAAAAATAGGGTGTGCATTCCAAGTCATTCTCACTTTTTCCTACATGCAAATGCACTGTTGCCCCTAGTTACGCCCATTCGGATGTGACTGAGTTGCATGCAGCCTTGATCACTCATACTTGTGAAAGTCTGGATATGGAGCATGTACAATGCTAGTATTTGCAAAATGAGCTTGCAACACAGACTTAATTATTACTATGCATCATATATAATGTTTATGACAGGACATAATATAGTACAGTTTTTAATTTGCTGTTAAGTTGCATTGAGCAGAGGTATAAAATAGGTTTTGTTTACTCTTTGTGAGCACAAATGAATTCAGTTACTGTATTATGCAAAGTAACTTTAGCACATCCAAACCTGTATATGGTAGGGTGTGGTTCATCAAATCGACAGTGTCTAGGTCGACAATGTTTAGGTCGACCACTATAGGTCGACAGTCACTAGGTCGACATGGATGGAAGGTCGACAGGGTTTCTAGGTCGACATGTGCTAGGTCGACAGGTCTAAAGGTCGACATGAGGATTTTTTTATTTTTTTTTGGTGTCGTTTTCTTCGTAGAGTGACCGGGATCCCAAATTAGTGCACCGCGTCCCCTCGCATGGCTCGCTTCGCTCGCCATGCTTCGGGCATGGTGCCTTCGCTCCGCTACCGCTTCGCTCGGCACACTTTACCGTTCCAATCGTAGTCCACGTGGATCGTTAAGTATGAAAAAATTCAAAAAAAGAAAAAAAATGTGAAAAACTCATGTCGACCTTTAGACCTGTCGACCTAGCACATGTCGACCTAGAAACCCTGTCGACCTTCCATCCATGTCGACCTAGTGACTGTCGACCTATAGTGGTCGACCTAAACATTGTCGACCTAGACACTGTCGATCTTCAGACCGGATCCCATATGGTAGACCCTTGCCAAGTTCACTATCCTTGTATGTGTTTAATCAACATATAATTCTTTTACTAACTACTGAAAAAATAATACTAAATTGATTTAGACATTACAGACAAGGTTGTTTTGGTTATTGATCCACTTTAAGTCCTCAAAAATAATTTAAAAACAACCAGAATTGTACGTGTCACAAAATGGGGCTCTAGGATGGATAATGTGAAGCATTGAAGTTAGTTCAGAATATAAAAAATAAAGAATGATTACTTCTATAAGACTTATAATGCATAGTTGTTTTTTTCAATAGATCGTAAATTAGGCTTTGCAACACAGCAATGGAGTCTGAAGTGAACCCTACAAATCGACCAGAAGTATTTTTCAAGTCACTGATCGAAAATAACTCAACCACCAAAGAGGAACCCCAAGAATTTCTGATCTCTGATGTCAGGTCTGTTCCTGAGGCTCAGTATGCCTTTACCTCTGTAGAGCATGCACCTTCTATGGCAAAGACTGAGCAGAACATTAAAGAAGAATATGTAACTAGTCCTATTTCTGAGCAAATAAGCTTTCCTGATGTGGATAAAGAAAATAGAGAGGATGCAGATGAAAAGCACCACTCTTTGTCCAGAGATATTAAGTTCTATGTAAAGAAAACCATTAAAAAAGAAAGTAGTATTGACAACGAGTTACAAGAGGTAAAACATATTAAAGAAGAGGAAGTAAAGGACTTTCCAGTTAAACAATATAGTTTGGGAAAAAATAAGACCCCAAGATGTGGGCTAAAAAGAGACAAACACCGCACCCGCAAAGTAAAGCCATGTCGCCGCACTCCACCTGCAGATCCAAACTTTTTCTTTAAATGTGAGGTATGCGATAAAGTCATTAAGCACCAATCAAACGTCGCCGACCATCAGAGAATACACACGGGAGAGCGTCCTTACGAGTGCGAGGTAAGGAATGGATTGCGAATTTCATAGGTGTTTTTGTAGCTAAGCAGTTGTGTCAGCTTTGTAACCGATTTCCAGTTTCACAGTAGTGTTTCCTGTACTTTTTGTGTATCCAGGTATAGTAATATATTTAGCTTGAAGCCACGTTATCCTCTCTGTAAATAATATATGGCGTTTGTTTTTGTAGGTTTTAGATATTTTATACCTATGTACAGTTTCTCCTCCCTGCAAGTTATAAACTCCTATTAACTGCTAGCAGCTCTTTAGCACTGAGGATACAACTACCGTAATGCCTTGTGTTTGAATGTTAACAGACCTGCTTCTTGTTGCATGCATGTGTTCCCAGAAAGATGGGAACATGAAAACTACAGTTGTTAAAAATTGAGGCCTTGTCGCCAAGACATGCGGGTAAACTTACTAAACAGTGTTGCATTAATTTGCAAGCCGATGGGCTTCCCTGGTGGCTTAATGTCTAAAAAATACAGTATTTACCAAGCAGCGGTTTTTACTGTCATTTTAAAATTGCTGCCGATGCGCAGCGACGCATTGTTGCAATTTCCCGATCCACCAATGTCTAGTTCGGGGAATCGGGAATATTCAGTGGTGGTGATTCAATTGTGTTTTTTCGCTCTTGATCTCCCGTCTAAAGTGATGGGAAATCGGGGGGCAATGTTCAATTGGTTCTTGCAAACGTCATGTCCGAACAGACCGGGTTTAGCTGCGTAAAGCGGTTAAACTAATAGGCACAACATGAAAAGTGCTATTGGGTGCCCAAACAGCCACCTCTGGGGTCTGCGAGCTGAACTGCCAGTGCCAGCAGCTGTTCGCACCCGAACAGAGCAACAATTGAATTGCTCCGTTGGGCGACCGGCACGGACAGCCACCGCAAAAACAATTATATTTTCCCCTATAATTTTAAACATTTATATTCCCCCAATGAAAAAAGGCAGGATTGGCAAATCAGGGATTTTTAACTTGAAAAATTTCCAAGATTCCCTGATGGTTCGTTGACGGCTGCTGATGGCCGTTCCAGTCACCATGGGGGAATTAAAGCCTTTAAGCAGGGTGATCTAGTATGGGGGTCTCCCTGCTATGATGTCAAGCAGCCCTAGACTATTCATCCCAGGGCTGGAATCCCTAGTGAAGTGGAAAATATATTGAAAAATAATCCTCCATCCCTAAGCTCTTATCTGTACCCCTGGTGCTGTGGAGGTTTCATCCCTATGAGAGTGCCCGCGAGTGATCTTAGTCCTGTCAGGCCTCCAGTGGGAACATTCTCAATGTTTTTTGTTTTGCCAAGAAACGCGGATTGTACATGGACTAAAGAGGACCTGTTCCATGGCTTTGTAAGTAATACATTTTTGAACAAGGGATGGAAGGTATCTTCATTTAATAAATGATTAAAACATTGATGTATGTGTACTGTCATTTGTTTAATATTTTCTTACAGGGCCAGTGGGCATACTAGCACTTGTTATCCAGGTGCCCTCATGCCCTGGCAGACTTGCCGGGAACAGTAGTCCACCTGTAACCAATAATATGAATAATTAATTTTGACCTCTATACCCACCACACCTTGGGTACGGAGAGGAGCCCTCGGCATAAAGTAAATATACCCCTGAAATTCCAAACAAGTGAACCAAAAATTTGAATGTAAACCTTTTAGATCGTGTCTGTAAATGACATACATACCAAAATTGAGGCCCTTGTATTCAAAGCTGGGAACTCCTGTACTAATATAAAGCTAGTTATTCCCGTATTAATAATGTGATATCGAGATCAATGAACATTGAAATAATTGTGATTAATTTTTTCCTCTTTTCTAAATAGTGGCAATTCATTTAAAATGTTTTTTCCAATTTAAAAACTCCCGAGCTGAATTATCTCCCTTATTTTCCTCCCTAGAGCTCCATCATTTGCATTCACTTATAGCTCGGACCTTTGTTGCTTCATTTCTGGTGTCTCCATAGCAAGAGAAAAACAGCATGGAGGATATAAGCATTTCAGTTAGAGCCGTTTCCCAGAATTGAATAGCCTGCAATTTTGCGGCAACTTAGAAGTTTGTGGCGGCTATGATATCCAAAACGTTGGAAGTCCTAGCTGGCGATTTGGAGGCTGAAAAGGAAGCGGTCAGAGATGTGTGTCATATTAAAAACCAACTCATCACTAGCATTCTGTTCTGATTGGCTGGAAACTGTATATTCTAGCCAATCGGAGTAAAGCCAATATATTTGTGCACAATGAACTTGCTTATCCCTGTTATTCGCTACTGTAGTTCCTCCCAGAGCTAGTTATGCGTCAGCTAAGTTGTTTATTTTGGCAAATGTCAGGATCATAGATTGTACGTGGATTTGTGGAATATATGTAAGTAGTAAAGTGGAGAATGAGGGATGTGTGAGGTTGTTTTCATTTCAAGTAAAAAAAAATCTAGACTGAGTTTGCATCCAGGCCCTGTATGCTAAGGCATGCTGACACTCGTGGTTTTCCAAGTGCCTGCATGCCCTGGCCTGTATTAAAATTTGTCATGACAGGACTTGCTGGGACCGGTAGTTTAAAAAACCCAAAACACATTTGTTCCGATATTAACACTAAAGATGTTGGGAATTGCCCTAGTGTTATCAGCATGGGGTTAGTTTTCCAAGGGGGTGGCACATTTCTTACTGCGGGTCCATTCCCCCTATGTAACACATCCCAGTGTTGACATGACTTGGGTCTATGATGGGAGACCCCAACGCTGTGCATCTCCCTTCTATAGTGCCACTATTGCTGGCTGGTAAAGCCTAGTGTTGACTGTGGAAAACTCAGTGGACCCAAAGCTCTTTGTCCCTTACCACCTTAGGCTGGCAGTGCTAGTAATGGTTCAGTTTGGGTGTTGGCATTTAGATATTTTAATCATTTTTCTCTACATGGTGTCCAATGAGAGAGCTGCCAATACAGCAATCTTATCATCCAGAGGCACCTCTTTTAGTCCATGATTATTATTATTTTTCTATTGCATTTTTTGCAGACTATTGCATCTCGTCACTTGGACCTGTAACATAGTGAAAATCAGGACAATGACTTTAACATGGTGGTTTTCTGGCGATTCTTCTGCATTTTGGGGGTCTTTCCGAGTTCGCTAGCTGTTTTTGTATATGCAGCGCAGCGATTAGGTAAAAAAGCGGCACTTCTGTGCATGCGGCGCAATGCGCACGCGCGATGTACTTTCACAACAGCCGATGCAGTTTCACACAAGGTCTAGCGACACTTTTCAATCGCACTGCTGGCTGCAGAGTGATTGACTGGAAGTGGGTGTTTCTGGGTGGTAACTGACCGTTTTTCGGGGAGTGTGTGGGAAAACGCAGGCGTGTCAGATACAGACGCAGGCGTGCCTAGAGAAACGCAGGCGTGGCAGGCCGAATGCAGGGCATGTTCGTGACGTCAAAACAGGAACTTAACAGTCTGAAGTGATCGCAAGGTAGGAGTAGGTCTGGAGCTGCTCAGAAACGGCACAATCTTTTTTTTGTAGCAGCGCTGCGAACCTTTCGTTCGCTCTTCTGCTAAGCTAAGATACACTCCCAGAGGGCGGCGGCTTAGCGTTTGCACTGCTGCTAAAAGCAGCCAGCGAGCGATCAACTCAGAATGAGGGCCTTTGTACTAAATACGGCGATTAGTAACTTGCTAGTCAATGACCAGAATCCCATGACGTAAGCAAATTTCCAGGCTGTTACAGCCGAGCCACTGTGTCAGATCCCTCCTGCTACGGGGAGAGAAACAACTGAAGGGTAGTAGCAGATGTATCAGCTATATGCACATACCAAGATAAATACAGCTAATGAGAAAGGACACCCACCAAAGTACTATTATTGTGAAGAAAACAGATTTATTATAGAGATTATTTAAAGTAGAACCCCATTTTCGTGAGATCTCGTAATCTACCTTAGTTTCTAGATATTTTCATGGGCTTCTTAGGGTTATAGCCATAGGTAATATCCAGACAAGAAGATTCTATTAGTTTTTAATTTGAATGCTCTTAAGACTGCACCTTCTTTTATTAGCTTCCTATTAACACTTTATTAATATTACATTGTTTCCAGATGCGATGTGGTTTTTGGTTACTGTTTTTATGTTTGACAGATTCCATCAATACATATGTTAAAATGATGGTTATCTTCATATGCCATCTAGTGGTGTTCACCTGTTCTCCTTTCCTTTTTCCTCTTATTTTTCTTTTCTTTCTATTCGTTCTACATCGTTCTCTTTTCTTATTCCGTACTATTTTTCTTAATATTAACGTGTTATCTTTGTCATGGTAATTTTCTGCAAACTTTTGCCTGGTATAAAAAAAGAAAAAAGACAGAAATGCAGATTTTGGTATTGTCAGGATGGATTGCTGCCATAAGTCATGCTCTGGTATGTTATTGTAACCCTGATGTGTTAAATGTGTATTCCTTTTATTGCTGTTCAATAAACAGTTAGTTTCAAAATTGTTATTCAGATTTCTGCATATAATTACAATAATGAAAATACATTGCATATGCGAACATAATATTGATTGCAAAAACAATTACAACAGGGTCTCCAATGTCTAGACCTATAATCCAATTAAAGTGAAGAAGACATAAATAAAATGTAGTCGTCTGAACTGAATCACTAAAGGTACAGGTGAGTCTAATGGCCAGTACACACGGGGAGATGTGATCAGAGATGTGTGCTGAGCGATCTATCACAGACCGCTCAGCACACATCTCTTCCCCCACTCAGCACAGCACATTGTGTGCTGAGCGAGGGGAGGGTGGACGGAGGGCCGCTCATTTCACCCAGCGGGGCCGCGCATCGCTATTGCTGTGGGGCATACACACAGAGAGATACCTGCTTAGTTCTAAGCAATCCAGTCAGATTGCTTAGATTTTAAGCACGGATCTCACCGTGTGTACCACCCCTGTAGGGAAACACCAGAGATGTAGCAAAAGGAGGATAAAGAATGGGAAGGGGGAAGCAAGGGAGAACATCAGATACTATAAAGGCCAGTACTCACCGGCAGATGCGGGAGAGATGTGTGCTGAGTGAACCGCTCGGCATACATCTCTCCCCCTGCTCAGCACAGCGCGATGTGTGCTGAGTGTGCGGGGGGAGCCGGGGGGGCGCTCATTTCACCCAGCGGGTGAAGTGAGCGACCTGCTTGTTTGGCACTGCGCATCGCTATCGCTGTAACACACGGAGTGATCACTGCTTAAAATCTAGTCAGATTGCTTAGATTTTAAGCAGCGATCCCTCCGTGAGTACCCCCCTTTACTGTCAGGGTGTTGATGAGCGGATTATACGAAATCCTTAGTAGATCACATTATATCATTAACATACAAATCAAGCAATTCAATGTGAGTGGCTGTATAAAATTCCAGTAGACATATAGAAATATACAATAATTAAATAGATCAATGTAAACAGTATGTCAAAATGACAAATGAACAATAGAAGTCTAGTTGGGGGAAAAAAAGGAGAATCATTAGATACATACTAGTACTAATTGTTATTAAAAGTTGCCTATAATTCCCTATCATCCTGTAGTAGTGATAAGAATCAAGCATGAAATTTCAGTTAGGAAATAGTGGACAGAGAACAAATAATAGGGTCTCGGATGTTAGGGTCTAAACTGTTAATTAAGAAAGAATTTAATTACTTGAGCATGACTACCAAGAAGGATAGACTTTCTATCAATATATAAAATTTGAAGCATTCTGCATTTCAATTCCTGAATAGATGAATCTGATTATTTCTTTTTCATCCACTAGGGGTCACTGGAGTACTCTTGGGATATGGACGACTTCCGCAGGAACAAGGCACTGAATAATTACATTTAGAACTCTCCTCCCCTTCATATCCCAGAGTACCTCAGTGTTTTTTCTGTGCTCATAGTAGCAACAAGGCTTGTGGAGTTATCCACACTACTTTTGAATATTTTTATTTTTTGATTTTCTTTTATACATTTTCCACATCCCTTCCCCCCTTCCAATAGGCGTGGGTCCGGGATAGTGGAAGCTGCTTACAAGTAGCTACTGGCGTGTCGGGCCTCTCTAAATAGAGCTCCCTCATAGCCACGTGCAGGACTACCTGCAGGAGAAGCTGGACGGAGCTTGCAGAAGAAGCCCCGTCATAGCCCTCACTACAAGGCATCCAGGTATGTTGGGGGACGGGGCGGTCCGCTCACGCTGCCGCCCCGCTGTGTGGGGACACTGTGTTGAAGTGCCGAGCCGCCCGCCGCCGCTTCCAGGAACACTGCCGCTAAGTGATGGCCCGCCGCCGTTACCTGATCACCGCCGATGTGCTGCCTCCCGCCGCTCAGAGCCGCGCCGGCCGCATTCACTATGCCATGCCACCGCTCCACAGCTCTATGCAGCGTGCTCCCCGGCTCCCTCCAGCAGCTCCCCGCAGGTAATCCCCGGCTCTGTGTAATAGAGTACACGGAGTACGGGGGGGGGGGGGGGGGGGAGGGGAAGCACACACACTAGGAGGGGAGAGTGTGCCCATAGCAGCAGCAGAACGCTGCATGGGTTATTACATAGAGAGGCTATTAAGACTTTTTTTAACAGGATGAGCATTGATTATATCTGATTGGAAATTATAATCTGCACTTTGTTTTATACTGTAGCATGGGGGGGGGGCATTTTAACCATGCTCTTTCTTCCTGTTGTGATTCCAGATGTTCCTGTACTACATCTCTACTCCACAGAAGGCGCAGGGGTGTTAGTGGGAATTTGGCATCAGATTTCATATAGACTGGCGTGCACTGCACTTGGCCAGATATATATATATATATATAGAGACACCTTAGTACAATTTTACTGAGTCGTGCAAGTTGTCTGTCTGCATAATGAGTAAGGCACCAGCAAAAACAAAAAAGCAGTTTCACTGCCATGTCTGTAAGAATGTGTTACCGGATGGATCTACCACATGTACAGTATGTTTTGTGGATTCAGCTACGAATACAAGTTCGGCTCCGGTTAAAAAGCCGGTTTCATCCCCGGACCCTCCATGGGCTATGCTAACACAGGTTATGGCTGGATTGCAATTAGAATTGGCCGCCGCTCGACAAGAGCGGGAAGCGGCAAGATCTGAGTCTAGGGTGAAACCGCTAGAACTACCGGAGGGGTCTCAGCCTTGCCAAAAGTCCAAGTCCACTTTGGGTAGAAGGGATAAATTTCATTTGTCTTATGATTTACCAGTTTCTGCTATGTTGCATTCTGATGATTCTATGCCAGACCTCTTTGCGCAAGATGACGGTGAGGAGGGCGAAGTAGACCAGCAGTCAGATAGTGACGATTTTGACAGCCCGGGCATTGATAATCTCATCAGAGCGGTGCGTCAGTCTCTGAATTTTACAGAAACTGAGGAGCCGCTGACAAATGATGTGGTCGTCTTTACTAAACGACAGAGAACTCCAATGTGTTTTCCTGTTTCAGAATCTCTTAATAAGATGTTACTAGAAACACGAAAGAATCCGGATAAACGGTTTTCTATACCTCGCAGATTTAAGTCTAGTTACCCGTTTCCAGAGTCTGTGACAGCTACATGGGAGAATCCGCCATTGGTGGATTCGTCTGTGTCTAAACTTACAAAGAAATTAACCATACCAGTACCAACTGCTACTACGCTTAAAGACCCGTCGGACCGTAAAATAGAAGCTATGCTAAAGTCCATGTATACAGCAGCAGGAGTGTTGCTTAGACCTGGGTTGGTTGGAATTTGGGTAACTAAGGCGTTAATGGTATGGATAACAGAACTGAAGTCTGCCCTACGTGACGATCACCTTATACTTCTCGCTGATCAAATCTGGGAAGCTGCTGATTATCTATGTACAGCTTCTACTGACGTCTGTCAGCTCACTTCTCGCCTTTCATCTTCGCTAGTTACATCACGACGAGCACTCTGGCTGCGGTCTTGGCAATCGGAGGCGGAGGTCAAAAAAGGTATAGAGGCGTTACCTTACGGTGGCGAGAAGTTGATTTGGACAAATGGATTTCTGAGGCCACGGGAGGAAAGTCTGTTTTCTTACCATTGCCTCCAACAGTACCTAGACGGAGATACTCTGGACCTGCGTTCAAATCCTTTAGACCTCAGTCCTTTCGCGGACGAGGTCGGGGTTTCCAACAGACCAACACCAGTCGTCAGGACGCTAAGGTCACTGACAAGCCAGTGGCATGACGGGCTCCCAGCCCATCTCGGATCTCCAATTGTGGGAGCACGCCTTCAGACGTTCCAGTTGGCGTGGCTCCAGACGTCCACAGATGGGTGGATCCGTAATTTAGTGTTAAAAGGTTACAAAATAGATGTCTCCAGCCACTGTGGTTTTTCAAGACGGGACTGCCTGTGTCGGACGACAAGAGGGCGGTTCTGCAGATTGCCATTCAGTCTCTACTGGATGCAGCGGTTTTGATTCCGGTCCCTGTACACCAACAAGGTCAGGGTTATTATTCCAGTCTGTTTGTAGTACCAAAGCCGGATGGCTCGGTCAGGCCAATATTGAACTTAAAGGGTCTCAATCGGTACGTCACTTACTACAGATTCAAGATGGAATCTCTGCGGTCAGTAATTGCAGGTTTAGAGCCACAGGAATTCATGATTGCGCTGGATCTCAAGGATGCGTACTTACACATTCCGATTTGGCCACCTCATCAGAGGTTCTTGCGGTTTGCAATACGGCAGAACCATTATCAGTTTCAGGCTCTACCGTTTGGCCTCTCGTCAGCGCCTCGGGTATTCACCAAGGTGATGTCTGTGATGATAGCTCATCTCAGATCCCTGGGAGTGATAATAGTTCCGTACTTGGACGATTTGCTCATCAAAGCTCCGTCTCACCAGATGCTCCTCCAACATGCGTTGCTAACGTACAAGGGCCCTCATTCCGAGTTGTTCGCTCGTTGCCGATTTTCTCTATATTGCGATTAATCGCTTACTGCGCAATGTTCGCAGAGCGCATGCGCTTAGTTATTTTACTCAAAAGTTAGGTATTTTACTCACGGCTTTACGAGGATTTTTCTTCGTTCTGGTGATCGGAGTGTGATTGACAGGAAGTGGGTGTTTCTGGGCGGAAACTGGCCGTTTTATGGGTGTGTGTGTAAAAACGCTGCCGTTTCTGGTAAAAACGCGGGACTGGCTGGAGAAACGGGGGAGTGTCTGGGCGAACGCTGGGTGTGTTTGTGACGTCAAACCAGGAACGAAACTGACTGAACTGATCGCAGTGGCAGAGTAAGTCTCGAGCTACTCAGAAACTGCTAAGAAATGTATATTCGCAATTTTGCTAATCTTTCGTTCGCAATTCTGCTAAGCTAAGATACACTCCCAGAGGGCGGCCTGCTTAGCGTGTGCACTGCTGCGAAAAGCGGCTAGCGAGCGAACAACTTGGAATGAGGGCCAATGTACTGGTTCAGCAGGGTTGGATTGTCAACTTCAAGAAATCACATCTGATTCCGTCTCAACGACTTCAATTCCTAGGTATGATTCTCGATACGGTAAATCAAAGAATTTACCTACCAGAACAGAAAGTACAGGTCGTTCGTGATCTGGTACAATTAGTGCTCAAGCCACGCACAGTCTCTGTACATTTGTGCATTCGCCTCTTAGGCACAATGGTGGTGGCTTTCGAAGCACTTCAGTTCGGGAGATTTCACTCACGTCCTTTTCAACTGGATGTGCTCGCACAGTGGTCGGGCTCGCATCTGCAGATTCACCACAGGGTGAGGTTGTCACCACGGGCCAGAGTGTCTCTACTCTGGTGGCTCAAAGTACACAATCTAACCGCAGGGAAACGGTTCGGCGCCTGGAATTGGATAATTCTAACGACGGACGCGAGCCTCAGAGGTTGGGGAGCTATAGTTCAAAATTGTCAGCTCCAGGGTCTCTGGACGGAACACGAAAGATTGCTGTCTATAAATGTACTGGAACTCCGGGCAATTTACAATGCGCTACGTCAAGCAGTGCACATGCTTCGGTCTCAGACTGTTCAGGTGCAGTCAGACAATGCGATGGCGGTCGCATACATCAACAAACAAGGAGGAACGAGAAGCCGCATGGCGATGCGGGAAGTAGCTCGAATTCTCAATTGGGCCGAGCGTCACCAAGTGATAATGTCGGCAGTGTTCATTCCGGGAGTGGACAACTGGGAGGCGGATTATCTCAGCTGTCGGGATTTTCATCCAGGAGAATGGGCGTTAAATCCAGAAGTGTTTCACATGTTGGTCCAAAGGTGGGGTTACCCTCGGGTGGACCTGATGGCATCTGGCCACAATCACCAAACGCCCCAGTATGTGTCCAGAACGCGAGATCCAAAGGCAGTGGCAGTGGATGCTCTAACCATCGCGTGGCCGTACAGCCTCATGTATCTGTTTCCACCGTTTCCGCTGCTCCCTCTGTTGCTAAAACGGATCAAAAGAGAGTCCGTCACAGTCATACTAGTGGCGCCTCATTGGCCGCAGAGAGCTTGGTTCTCGGATCTCCGAGGACTACTCGCAGACGATCCTTGGCCGCTCCCACTACGTACGGACCTGTTAGAACAGGGTCCGTTCCTTTACCCCGATTTAGCGCAGCTGCGTTTGACGGGGTGGCTGTTGAGACCGCTCTCTTAAGAAGAGAGGGCATTCCAGAATCGGTTATACCAACCATGTTACGAGCTAGGAAGCCGGTTACGGCAGCTCATTATTACAGAATTTGGCGTGCATATATAGTTTGGTGTGAAGATCGGAAGTTTCCGACATCATCTTTCAAGCTATCCCGTCTTTTGTTATTTCTACAGACGGGGTTAGATGGAGGACTGCGTTTATCTACACTAAAGGTGCAGGTATCTGCGTTGTCAATTTACTTTCAAAGGCGATTGGCTTTATTGCCGTCGGTACACACTTTTCTGCAAGGTGTCCTCAGAGTACAGCCTCCATTCATTCCACCTATAGCGCCATGGGACTTGAATCTGGTTTTAGATTTCTTACAGTCTTCATATTTTGAACCCTTACAACAAGTGGATTTCAAGTTTCTCACTTGGAAAAAATTTTTCTACTAGCCTTAGCTTCGGCTAGGCGTGTTTCAGATTTGGGTGCCTTGTCATGCAAGCCACCGTATTTGGTGTTTCATGATGACAGAGCGGAACTTCGGACGAATCCCGCTTTCTTACCAAAGGTGGTGTCATCTTTTCACATCAATCAACCAACAGTAGTTCCTGTGATGACAGGAAAAAAAGGAACCTTGGATGCAGTACGCGCATTACGCGTTTATGTATCCCGAACGTCTACAGTTCGTAAGACGGATATGTTGTTTGTTCTCTATGATGCTGCCAAGAGGGGTTGGCCAGCTTCTAAGCAGACCTTTATCCAGATGGATTAAACTGACCATACGTCAGGCTTACCTTCATGCAAGGTTACAGCCGCCCACATCAGTAACAGCTCATTCCACACGTTCTGTAGGAACTTCGTGGGCAGCTGGTCGTGGGGCTTCTACGACGCAGCTTTGCCGGGCGGCTACGTGGTCATCAGTGCACACGTTTGTGCGCTTTTACAAATTTGATACGTTTGCGGCATCAGCATCTAGCTTTGGCCGCCTAGTGTTACAGGTGCCAGACTGCTCTCCCGCCCACGGGGGAAGCTTTGGTACGTCCCAAGAGTACTCCAGTGACCCCTAGTGGATGAAAAAGAAAATAGGATTTTGGTACTTACCAGGTAAATCCTTTTCTTTGAATCCATAGGGGGCACTGGACGCCCACCCAGAGCAGTTTTATCTGGTTTGTGGTAAGTTCAGGGGATCTTATGGTAACACATTCTCACCGACTGGTTCAAAGTTTCAAGTTCTAGCGGTTATAGTGCCAACTGTTTAGTTGTCAGTCACGTTATGTGTTGACTTTATTGTTGTCCGTTATGTTATATGTAATTCTCCATTGTCAACCTCTCTATAGCTCCTGTTCGGCTCAGTAAAAAACACTGAGGTACTCTGGGATATGGAGGGGAGGAGAGTTCTAAATTTAATTATTCAGTGCCTTGTTCCTGCGGAAGTCGTCCATATCCCAGGAGTACTCCAGTGCCCCCTATGGATTCAAAGAAAAGGATTTACCTGGTAAGTACCAAAATCCTATTTTCGTGCAGTGGATTAAAATTAGCTTTTTACGTTATGGTCATTATAGTCACGAGAAAAGGTATTGGTATCTTTCCATTATAACTAAGTTTCCAATCTGTAAAATCCACACAAAAACAGGCCTTTGGATCAGGAGATAGATTTGAGTTATATAATGTGTTTATATAAACAAAACTTTATTCCAGAATCTTTCAATTTTACTACAGGACCAAAAGTAATGAAAAATGTTTGCATCTTTGATGTTGCATTTTGGACAGGAGCCCGTTTCAGATGGAACCATGTGTTTACGTTGTGCAGGAGCTATGCAAATTCTATGTAATGTCTTAAAGTGGACTTCTTGTAAATAAGCAGATTGCAGTATTTTAGAAGTGGTGATATAATGCTTAAAGAGGTGATTAGGATGAGAAATGGTAGGAACATCAGAATGCCAGGAATCAAACAAGAGGCGTATAAAAGTAGAAGTCTCTGGTAGGGTGTAGTATGGTATGCCGGCGGCCGGGCTCCCGGCGACCAGCATACCGACAGCGTGGCGAGCGCAAATGAGCCCCTTGCGGGCACGGTGGCGCGAGGGTCGTGGACCCCCACGAGGGAGAAAAAGTGTCGGTATGCCGGCTGTCGGGATTCCGGCGCCGGTATACTGAAGACCACCCTTCTGGTAATATGATGTGGTTATAGAGATGAGAAGTTTTGTATTTGAAAGTGAGTGATGCGTTGAGAAGAGGAAGAAGTTGGTCATCAGCAGAAGTGATTGGGCCAAAGGTGGGAAGAGAGGAAATGTAATGATGTAGTTGGAGATACATAAAGAACTGATTAGTAGGGAGATTATATTTGTTACATAAGTTTCAAAAGGCACAATCAGACCCCCAGGATCAAATACTTTTGTGGTGAGATTTAAGCCTCTGCTCCTCCATGTACCGAAAGCTGAATTTTATATGGATGGAGGGAAAGAGGGGGTCCCCCCCCCCCCCCCCCCCCCCCAAATAGGGACGAATGGAGTGGAGGTGTGTTTTCTGTGAAGTTTTTTTGTTAATTAAAATCCAGGCAACATAGGTATCTCTAAAAAGAATATGATTGAGAAACGAGTGTGGGATTTGTTGCAAATATGATTGTAATAGTGCACCGGGGGAGTATGGAGTAAAAATTAATTTATCTAGTTCATAGTCAGTATATGTAGACCTTCAGTCAGTGGCATATTTAAAGTGTACTGTAAGGGAGTATAGTCGAAAGTCTGGAATTCACAATCCCCCTTGAGACCTAGGTTGTATCAGTTTATGAAGAGATAATCTGGCTCTCTTTCCTTTCCATAGAAAAAGGGACATGGCTTTGTTGAGTTTAGTGACATCAGCAGTTGTGATAGATAAGGGTAACATCTGAAGAATATAATATATTATCGGGAAAACAACAGATTGAAAAAACGCCGCTCTACCAAGAAGAGATAAAGGAAGATTATTCCAACCAGTCAATTGGGTGAGAATTTTAGATAGCAATGGTTTAAAATTAGCCTTATATAGTTCATGAGGATTTTTGGTAATATTAAGACCTAAATATTTAATTTGGGATGATTGAATGTTAAACTGCGTAAGTGTTGGGAGTGCTTTTGATATGTTGGGATAAGGTAGATATCGGAAGGAGTTCTGATTTGCTAACATTCATTTTATACCCTGAAATAGGGCCATATGAGGAGATATCCATAATATGGGGGATCGATACACTTGGGTTTGACATTAGCAAAAGCATATCATCCGCAAATAAAGCGATTTTGAGTTATGAACTTGCTATCTTGATACTGCTGAATTTTTGAGCATTGCACAGTGCTATTGCTAGGGGTTCAATAGAAATTATATAATAAAGGGGAAAGGGGACAGCCTTGTCAAGTACCTTTTTGAATTGGGAATGGGGAGATAGAAATTTGAGAAGAAGAATTGTTGTATAGAGTCCGAATGAAAGAAGTAAATTGCGACGGAAGGCCAAATTTTCCCATAATCTGAAACAAATGTGACCAGTGAACTAAAGCAAAAGCCTTCTCGGCGTCGATTGATAGGATCATAGAATTTGGGTTTGAGTCATGAAGTTGGGCATGTATAGCAGATAAAATTCTACGGACATTTATCACCGAGTGCCTAGTTTTTATAAATCCCGTCTGATCTGTATGTATGATGTGGGGAAACAGTGGATTAAGTATGTCAGCAAGAATTTTGATGAGCAATTTATGATCACAATTGAGGAGGGAAATTGGGCGATAAGATTCAGGTTTGGAAAGGTCTCTTCCTGGTTTAGGAAGGACTTTGATAATAGCGGAATTGAAATACAAAGGAGAGGAGTGGTTCGCAAGAATAGAGTTAAATACAGATACAAGAACAGAATTAATTTTTGCTTGTTTGAGGGATCTAATGGCTCCATTTACCTCCTCAGTTGTGATTGGTTTAGATAAAGAGTCCGAGAGATCAGAAGGAAGAGAGGGATATTGAAGGTTGGACCAAAAGTCATTTGAAGGTGATGTGTCAGAGTTAGTACGTTCAGAAATGTGTGGGGGAGGGGATGAGTACAATTTAGCGTAAAAATCATTGACTACCTGAGAGATTTGAGCATTGGAGGTGGTGAGAGAGCCATCCTGGAGTTTCAGGGAATGTTTAGTCAGTGTGAGTGGCGGAACTTTTTAGAATAGTAGACAGAAGTTTTCTGATTTTATTTCCATATTTATAATATCGAAAAGTAGAAAGGAAATAGTATTCATCATTGTCTGTAATAGATCGTTAAATTGGGTCTTAGCTTCTAGATACAATTTTTTGTGAAGTGGGGAGGGATTGGTTATATAGAAGGAGTAGGTTTCTGTTAGTCGATTGAAGCATTAGATAAGAATTGGACTTACGAAAGGTAGATTCATAGGATGTAATAGAACCTCGTAAAACTGATTTGGCAGTCTTCCAAAATAGGGTGGGGATCATTAAGAAGATGATATTCGTTCTATAAAAGGTAGTTTGACCATGTTTCTAATAAATGTTTGTTAAAGGTAGGGGAAGGTGTGAGATGGGAAGGGAATCTCCAAGATCTATAAGGTAATATGTCAGAATGTGTTTTTAGCGAGAACCATGTTAGGTCGTGATCTGAAACTGTAATGGGTACAATTTTATTGTCCGTAATATGGGAGAAAAGAGAGTTGGAGATGCAGAGGTAGTCAATGCGTGATAGGGTGTGGTGGGCCGAAGAGAGGCATGTGTATTCTTTCAGAGTTGGGTGTTAGGCTTTCCAAACATCTACTATTTGCAGGGAAGTCAAAAGAAAAGGTATCCCTAATTTAGGGAGTTAGGAAGGAGTACGTAAGCAATGGGATTTATCCAGTTGCGGGTGTGAAATGAGATTTAAATCCCCACCAAAAAGTAAAGATTCAGGTGCATAGGGGGAGAAAAGAGCTATCAACTTATTGTAAAAGATTCTAGAGTAGATGTTTGGGGCATAGATGTTACATTAAGTGTAGGGTAAGTTATGAATTAAAACCAAAGCTACCACATATCTTCCCTCAAGATCTGCATGGGTGTGAATAATTTCAGTTGGTAGTGACACTTGTGCTAAGATCAATACGCCCCTAGGCTTGGAATTGAAAAGGTACAGATGCCACTAACCTCCATCTTTGCATCTGAAGTTTGAGTGTTTCAGATGGGACAAGATGCGTCTCTTGTAAATATATTTTGTCCAAGTCATGCTTAGCGAGATATGTCAATATCTTACGGCGTAGAAACGTGGGCTTCCTAACTTTTACTTCTATATACTAAAAGTATATAGATCCAATGCGATGAGGATGAGGCACCCGTCATTAGGAAAATATCAACGCCGGAGCTCAACTGAAGCGCCATCACACTGTTCCAGCTATAAAATAAATGTTAGATTAATATAACAACTTATTGCACAAGAGCATTAAAGTAATGGGTAAAAGTACCTAAAGAATGAGAAACTACAATGCCCTGGGAAGTATTTGGAGGGACATGGCATATACAGCTAGTATTACTAGAAAAGTTGTAAATAGGCAACATATCTGAATGTGTATAAAAATAGCATCAGCATGCCAATAAACAGTAGTATTAACATTAGGAAATGAGAACAAGCAGACTTAGTGAAGAATATTGTAAATATACACTTCTAATGATCAAGAAATAATTTTGGCATACATAGTGTGTAACTGAAGACATAAATGATCACAGTAATTGGGCCGGAAATTAGTTCTGGCCAGACAGTAATAGCCTCAAGATCAGCAATCTAAATTGAAGAGACACTACGGCAATCATAAAGAATTAAAATCTTAAGTATGAGATTGTGGGGGATCGGATATATCAGCAGAGTCATTGCCACGAGAGTCGTTCAAAAATGCTCTTGCATCGTCGGGTTGGTAAAGTCGAAGTGAGTGTCACCTTCAAACAGACAAAGTCTCGCGGGATACATCAATGCTAACTTTTTCTCAGAAACAAGGTGTGAACAAAAGGGAGGAAAATGCCTTGCAAGCTCTTGTCAACTCTACAGAAAAATCCTGAAAGAGGCGAATCCTTTTACTTCCCATATAATATCTTGTTTCCTAGACGCTCGCCAAAAAGCAACTTTGTGAAGGTAGCTCATACATCTGAACAATGTAACCCTGGGACGTGTATCAGAGGATTTTGAAGGGGGACCCACGTGGTGGACTCTTTCAGTTACTAAGTCTTTACACTCAGCTTCAATCCCAAGAAGTTTGGGAAAGGAGACTGCCACAAATGAGTTTAATGCTGGACCTTTTACTGTTTCAGGAAGACCGACTATTCGTTATGTTGTTTGTACATGAGCAGTTTTCGATGTCGTCAACCTTATTCCACAATTGTTAATTCTCTCTTTGCAGTGCCTTAATATTACATTGTTCATTGGTCATATCATGGCAAACAGAGCCTATCCTGCGTTCTGTGTCAGACAGTCTGACTGTAAGGTCAGAAACTACCTGTGATAGCAGCGGTGCCATTGTGCTCTTAATAGCTTCTACTATGTCCCCATACGTAACTGGGGAGTCTGGGGAGCAGCGTACCTCTTGGAGATCAGCATCTATTTGTGTGGCTGTAGCTTTCTTGGAGGCTGGGGATGGAGAAGCAGAGTCCATACCTGCCGTCATGCTTGAATCCGCCCGGCGCTTCACCTGACGGGGCAGCTGCGGTCTAGCGAGAGTTGTCGGAGTGAGGAACTTCTCTATCATCAGCCGGAGACACAGGGGAGAGAAAGCCCAGGGCTGCAAAGCTCTTGTGAGCCTTGAAAAGGTAAACGCTGGCAATGATGGAGCGGAGCTGCCCCAGCACTCAGCCATCAGTTAACAGCCGAAACCGGAAGTGCTGTTCAATAAACAGTAAAATAAAAAAGTAGAACCCCATTTTAAAACCCTGCAAATTAAAATAAAGCTTTTTTTTCTTTCTTTTTACTTTTATTAATTCGACCTTAAATTTTATTTTCATGAGAACAGCTTTGACAAAGCGAAGAGTTAATTTTACATTCGCCAAACTGCACTTAATTTGTAACATACATTAAATAGGGACTATGGGGGTATTCAGAGTTGATCGCAGCAGCAAATTTGTTAGCAGTTGGGCAAAACCATGGGCCTAATTCTGAGTTGATCGCAGCAGCAAATTTGTTAGCAGTTGGGCAAAACCATGTGCACTGCAGGTGGGGCAGATATAACATGTGCAGAGAGAGTTAAGGTGGGTACACACTAGTAGATATATCTGCAGATCAATTGAGCTACAGATATATCTATGGACGGATCGGGCAGTGTGCTGTGCATACACACTGCCCGATCCGTCGGGGACTGACGTCATGAACTGTACACACGCCCGCCCAGTTCAGATGTCAATCACTGCCGGCCGCCGCAGCATGTGTATGGCCGACCGCCCCGTACACACACAGCGACGCGCCAATATATCGGTAGATATATTGGCCGTCGACTGTGCTGCGCGGCCGACGTGATAAGTCTGTGAACGATGGAGTTCACAGACGTATCGGCCGTACACACTGGCCGACGGAGCCGCGATATATCGGCCGTTCAATAGAACGCCCGATATATCGACCAGTGTGTACGGGCCTTTAGATTTGGGTGGGGTGTATTCAAACTGAAATCTGAATTGCAGTGTAAAAATAAAGCAGCCAATATTTACCATACACAGAAACAAAATAACCCACCCAAATCTAACTCTCTCTGCACATGTTATATCTACCCCCCACCCTGCAGTGCACATGGTTTTGCCCAATTGCTAACAAACTTGCTGCTGCTATCAACTCAGAATTACCCCCCATGTGCAGTGCAGGTGGGGCAGATATAACATGTGCAGAGAGAGTTAAGGGGGGTACTCACAGAGCGATCGCTGCTTAAAATCTAAGCAATATGACTAGATTGCTTAGATTTTAAGCATGATCGCTCCGTGTGTACCCCCCACAGCGATAGCGATGCGTAGCCCCGTGCATCGCTGTCGCTGGTGCCAGATTGGCCTGCCGTGCAGGCCAATCTAGCAGGTCGCTCAGTTCACCCGCTGGGTGAAATGAGCGCCCCCCCCCCCCCCCCCCCATCTCCCCCCCGCATGCTCAGCACACATCGCGCTGTGCTGAGCGGTGGGAGAGATGTGTGCTGAGCGGTTCGCTCAGCACACATCTCTCCCAAATCGGGCCGTGAGTACTGGCCTTTAGATTTGGGTGGGGTGTGTTCAAACTGAAACCTAAATTGCAGTGTAAAAAATAAAGCAGCCAGTATTTACCCTGCACAGAAACAAAATAACCCACCCAAATCTAACTTTCTCTTCAAATGTTTTATCTGCCCCCCTCCCCCCCCCCTGCAATGCACATGGTTTTGCCCAACTGCTAACAAATTTGCTGCTGCAATCAACTCTGAATTACCCCCTATGATGAATGTACTGCCTATCCTTATATTTCCCTCCCTAACACTGGTGGTGCACTATTGTTATGGAAATATCTCAAAAAGTAAGTCTGGATAAAGAAGGTTTGTAAATTTGTACATGCGAGAGAAATGCACTCAGATAACAGCAGTTCTGACATTCTTCTAATGGGACGCCGCCCAGACATAGCGTCATATACTCAGATGTGTTTTTGAGCTCAACACCAAATATAAAACAGCAATATGTTATAAGATAAAACCAGCCTTTTAAGTAATTGCCCCTTCAATTTTAGTGACAAAATCCCAGGAAACACGCTGGTTCCTTAAACTCAGAGACAGGTTTAGAATAAACATCTAAACAGTTGTAAGGACACATAAAGAAAATATTCACACATAAACGTAAACACTTGGCCAGCCCCTGGCTCTTTGTGTGCCGTGCGGCTGAGCAGAGATGCTTGGCTAGGCTTTTAGGACAGACCAGCCCATCAAGTCATCAGCCTTAAATGTCAGAAGTGCCATATGGCCAGTCCAGCCTTGGATGCAGGGGGTAACTGATGGTAGCAGAAGCATGTGTGGAAGAGGGGAGTCTGATGGGCATTAAGATGCATTTGGGGACTTCTGAGTGGCCTGCTGAGAGTGCAGTGGTCCCAGAAACAGTGAGATAGATAGATAGGACCCCAGTGTTTTTTTTAGATAATGAGATACTAGGGGCCACATCATTAAGAATTATGTACTGTATGCTGAACTAAGGTGCTGTTAGTTGCCAAATAAAGCTGCTAAGCTGCTATGAAATTACTACACCGAGCAAGTACTACCTAAAATACTAACTACTTCCTAATAACCAGGAACATTAGTGTGCTAGGCTTGGCCATAGCACACAGTTAGAATGGGTTTTTTTTTTTTTTTAGGGGGGGGATGCTGTTCACATCACTTGAATTGGTTGCAGTATCCTGTCCTACATCTGAGACAGAAATTCCCATTTCAGAATCTCTATCTCTAGAAAAAAAAAAGAATATTGGGGATTTGCCTTCCCCTTGCCAGGACCTCCTTAGTTAGCTTGATTGGGTCTCCATTGATTTGGGCTTTGACCACCTAGGCAGCTAACACTTATGGCCTGGTCATGAAACTGTAATATAACTGTCCTTTAAAAGGAAGGGTCAAGCCCTGGGAACGGCATTTCTACAGTGTGCATTGTGTTAGTGGTATTAGAACAGTCCATGCATTTTAGGAGATGGTAGCGGGATCACATTGCTTGGGATGCCAGTGGTCAGAATAGTGACAGCGGCATCCCGACGTGCAGAATACCGACACCCATTAGGTAAGAATGCCAACCATAACTCCCTACCCCTCCCTACCCGCAGCCTGACCCTAACCCTCCCCGGTGGTGCCTAAACCTAACCCTCCTCGCTTAGTGCCTAATCCTAACCTTCCCTCCCTGCAGCCTACCCTAACCTCCCCTATACTGCCTAAACCTAACCCCCAACCCTTTGCGGCCTAATCCTAACCAGCCCTGGCATACTTAAATTTGAGATGCTGACAGCGGGGATTCTGGCGCCGGCATAGTGATTGATGTTGGGATTCCAACTGTCGGCATCCCAAGCGCCGGAATGCTGACCAAATCCTGCATTATAGTATGGGAGTCCTTCTGTACGAGGCATTTTGCTACCGCTTCTGGAGATCTTTCAACTCTGTGTGTTTCGCCACTTGTTTGCTGGAGCAGTGGACCTTATAACCTTATACTGGATTCCTATTGCACTTGATAACTGCTTTGTCCGAGTGATTGGTGAACCCCCAGAAGGTACTAGGTATTCTATGGTAAAGAATGGGAAGTAGGCACAAGTGGGTGAGATAAACCTGTTATCTTCTCTGCAGTGTTCCAGTTTTTCAATTTTGAAAACTTAGGGGGTCATTCCGAGTTGTTCGCTCGCAAGTGAATTTTAGCAGATTTGCTCATGCTAAGCCGCCGCCTACTGGGAGTGAATCTTAGCATCTTAAAATTGCGAACGATGTATTCGCAATATTGCGATTACACACCTCGTAGCAGTTTCTGAGTAGCTTCAGACTTACTCGGCATCTGCGATCATTTCGCTGCTTGTCGTTCCTGGTTTGACGTCACAAACACACCCAGCGTTCTCCCAGACACTCTCCCGTTTCTCCAGCCACTCCTGCGTTTTTTCCGGAAACGGTAGCGTTTTTTCCCACACGCCCATAAAACGGCCTGTTTCCGCCCAGTAACACCCATTTCCTGTCAATCACATTACGATCGCCAGAACGATGAAAATGCCATGAGTAAAATTCCTAAGTGCATAGCAAATTTACTTGGCGCAGTCGCAGTGCGGACATTGCGCATGCGCATTAAGCGGAAAATCGCTGCGATGCGAAGATTTTTACCGAGCGAACAACTCGGAATGACCCCCTTAGTTCTGACGATGATAATATCTTGATACTATGGAAAATAGAGCTGTAACTAGTATTTTAACTTCAATCTAGGGCAGTACGGATGGTATAATGGTTAGCATTACTGCCTCACAGCATGGAGGTCATGGGTTCGATTCCTACCATGGCCCTAACTGTTCGGAGTTTGTATATTATCCCCATACCTGCGTGGGTTTCCTCCGGGTACTCCAGTTTCCTCCCACAATCCAAAAATATACTGGTAGGTTAATTGGCTCCCAACAAAATTATCCCTGGTGAATGTGTCTGTGTGTACATGTGGTAAGGAATATAGGGGGTAATTCCAAGTTGATCGCAGCAGGAATTTTGTTAGAAGTTGGGCAAAACCATGTGCACTGCAGGGGAGGCAGATACAACATGTGCAGAGAGAGTTAGATTTGGGTGTGGTGTGTTCAATCTGCAATCTAAATTGCAGTGTAAAAATAAAGCAGCCAGTATTTACCCTGCAAAGAAACAAAATAACCCACCCAAATCTAACTCTCTCTGCACATGTTATATCTGCCCCCCCCCCCCCCCCCCCCCCCTGCAGTGCACATGGTTTTGCCCAACTGCTAACAAAGTTCTTGCTGCGATCAACTTGGAATTACCCCCATAGATTGTAAGCTCCACTGGGGCAGGGACTGATGTGAATGGGCAAATATTCTCTGTAAAGCGCTGCGGAATATGTGTGCACTATATAAATAACTGATAATAATAATAATCTATCTGTTTTAATAAACTGAACTAGTTTTCTCCTGGTCTTATACTAATACAGTACATATCTGCATTTCTAGGTCTGCAGCAAGAACTTCACACGCAATACAGACCTCCTGAAGCACCGTATGGTGCATTCAAAACTGCGCCCACATAAATGTAAGACATGTGGAAAGAGGTTTAAGCTGTCAAGTGCTCTAAGTAAGCACAGCAAGGTCCACTCTGACCAATATCCCTTTAAATGTGAATCCTGTGAAAAGACTTTCAAGCGGTCATCCTGTCTCGTCAAACACATGCGCAGTCACACAGAGGAGAAACCTTTTGCCTGTGAAACCTGCAAGAAGTGCTTTAAGTGGGAGTCTTCTTTACGAGAACACCGTAGGATTCACTCTGGAGAGAAGCCTTTTGTGTGTCCTTATTGCATGAAAAGCTACACCCATCTTTCCACCTTCTTACAGCACAAGAGGTTACATGATGAGCATCCCTCCTTTCCTTGCGATATCTGTGACCGATCATTCGACCGTAAGTCAAATCTTCTCAACCACAAGAGAAGGGCTCATAAGTGACCAACAGAACAAATGCACCTTAGTCTTTGAAGTATAAGGAAAGGCTTCTGGTAATGTGAAGCTGTATTAAACAAAATATATTTTTATGTGTAGAATAATTTCTTCAATGAAAAATTGCATTCACTATTCTAAAATGTTGTTAATTTGTATGATGACCCTTTCATAGGTGGTAAACCAAAATTTCTTCAAACTTTGTTTTTTAATTGCAGAAAAGGAACACAAATATGGGACATGGCTGAGAGACCACACAGCCACTACACAGGGGTAGCAGCAAGTATGTCATGTGACTATATCATTAACAATGCAGCACATTAGCATGTCTGGTCCAGTTTCAGGAACGCAGCCCTCCCTCCACCCCCTCAACGCTGCTACCTGTCAAACAGGCTGCGGCAGGGGGGAACTACGGGTGTCGTTGCAAGGAGAGCTCTGCACACACGCAGAATGAGTTTTGCGCCGCCACAGATCCCCGATAAGCAGGAATCTGAGTGCAGCCCCACTCCTGCGCTCACCTCGGATTCAGGCCGTGGGGATTAAAATGTCCCGGAACTTCTATATAACCTTAACTTTACCCGCCTGTTACGCGAGATCTCTGTTGAGCTGGAAAATTGGAAATCCTTCTGCATATCTTATGTTGGTAGGTCAGACCTTATTAAAATAACTTTCCCCTGCTTTATGTACCTCATTCAAGTCGTATCTGTCACCCTAACCCCTAAAGATATTCAATATTCCATTTTCTCTATCGTCCTAAGTGGATGCTGGGGTTCCTGAAAGGACCATGGGGAATAGCGGCTCCGCAGGAGACAGGGCACAAAAAAGTAAAGCTTTTACCAGATCAGGTGGTGTGCACTGGCTCCTCCCCCTATGACCCTCCTCCAGACTCCAGTTAGATTTTGTGCCCGAACGAGAAGGGTGCAATCTAGGTGGCTCTCCTAAAGAGCTGCTTAGAGAAAGTTTAGCTTAGGTTTTTTACTTTACAGTGAGTCCTGCTGGCAACAGGATCACTGCAACGAGGGACTTAGGGGAGAAGTAGTGAACTCACCTGCGTGCAGAGTGGATTTGCTGCTTGGCTACTGGACACTAGCTCCAGAGGGACGATCACAGGTACAGCCTGGATGGTCACCGGAGCCGCGCCGCCGGCCCCCTTGCAGACGCTGAAGAGAGAAGAGGTCCAAAATCGGCGGCTGAAGACTCCTGAGTCTTCATAAAGGTAGCGCACAGCACTGCAGCTGTGCGCCATTTTCCTCTCAGCACACTTCACACAACAGTCACTGAGGGTGCAGAGCGCTGGGGGGGGCGCTCTGAGAGGCAAATAAAAACCTTATTAGAGGCAAAAAATACCTCACATATAGCCCACAGAGGCTATATGGAGATATTTAACCCCTGCCTAACTTCAAAAATAGCGGGAGACGAGCCCGCCGTAAAAGGGGCGGGGCCTATCTCCTCAGCACACAGCGCCATTTTCTCTCACAGAAAAGCTGGAGAGAAGGCTCCCAGGCTCTCCCCTGCACTGCACTACAGAAACAGGGTTAAAACAGAGAGGGGGGGCACTGATTTTGGCGATATTGTATATATATAAAAGATGCTATAAGGGAGAAACACTTATATAAGGTTGTCCCTATATAATTATAGCGTTTTTGGTGTGTGCTGGCAGACTCTCCCTCTGTCTCCCCAAAGGGCTAGTGGGTCCTGTCCTCTGTCAGAGCATTCCCGGTGTGTGTGCTGTGTGTCGGTACGTGTGTGTCGACATGTATGAGGACGATGTTGGTGAGGAGGCGGAGAAATTGCCTGTAATGGTGATGTCACTCTCTAGGGAGTCGACACCGGAATGGATGGCTTATTTAGAGAATTACGTGAGAATGTCAACACGCTGCAAGGTCGGTTGACGACATGAGACGGCCGACAATCTATTAGGACCGGTCCAGGCGTCTCAGAAACACCGTCAGGGGTTTTAAAAAACGCCCATTTACCTCAGTCGGTCGACACAGACACAGACACGGACACTGAATACAGTGTCGACGGTGAATAAACAAACGTATTTCTCATTAGGGCCACACGTTAAGGGCAATGAAGGAGGTGTTACGTGTTTCTGATACTACAAGTACCACAAGAAAGGGTATTATGTGGGAGTGGAAAAAACTACCTGTAGTTTTTCCTGAATCAGATAAAATAAAATGAAGTGTGTGATGATGCGTAGGGTTACCCCGATAGCAAATATTGGCGTTATACCCTTTCCCGCCAGAAATTAGGGTACGTTGGGAAACACCCCTTAGGGTGATAAGGCGCTCACACGCTTATCAAGTGGCGTTACCGTCTCCAGATACGGCCGCCCTCAAGGAGCCAGCTGATAGGAAGCTGGAAAAATATCCTAAAAAGTATATACACACATACGGTGGTTATACTGCGACCAGCGATCGCCATCAGCCTGGAGATGCAGTGCTGGGTTGGCTTGGTCGGATTCCCTGACTGAAAATATTTTATTCATGTAGAGCATTTAATAGGATGCATTCTATATATATGTATGTGAGATGCACAGAGGGATATTTGCTCTCTGGCATCAAGATAAGTGCGTTGTCCATATCTCCCAGAAGATGTCAGGGACACGACAGTGGTCAGGTGATACAGATCCCATACGGCAGATGGAAGTATTGCTGTATAAAGGGAAGGAGTTATTTGGGGGTCGGTCCATCGGACCTGGGGACCACAGCAACAGCTGGGAAATCCAACCTTTTTTACCCCAAGTTACATCTCAGCTAAAAAAGACACCGTCTTTTCAGCCTCAATCTTTCCTTTCCCATGAGGGCATGCAGGCAAAAGGCCAGTCATATCTGCCCAGACATAGAGGTAAGGGAAGTAGACTGCAGCAGGCAGCCCTTTCCCAGGAAAAGAAGCCCTCCACCGCGTCTGCCAAGTCCTCAGCATGACGCTGGGGCCGTGCAAGCGGACTCAAGGTGGGGGGGTAGTCTCAAGAGTCTCAGGGCGCAGTGGGATCACTCGCAAGTTGACCCCTAGATCGTACGAGTATTATCCCAGGGGTAAAGATTGGAGAGTCGAGACATCTTCTCCTCGCAGGTTCCTGAAGTCTGCTTTACCAACGGCTCCCTCCGACAGGGAGGCAGCATTGGAAACAATTCACAAGCTGTATATCCAGCAGGTGATAATCAAAGTACCCCTCCTACGACAAGGAAAAGGGTATTATTTTTCCACACTATATTGTGGTACTGAAGCCAGACGGCTTGGTGACACATAGTCTAAATCTAAAATGTTTTGAACACTTACATAAAAGGTTCAAATCGAGATAAAGTCACTCAGAGCAGTGATAGCGAACCGGAAAAAAGGGGACTATATGGTGTCCCTGGACATCAAGGATTACCTCCATGTCCAAATTTTGTCCTTCTCATCAAGGGTACCTCTGGTTCGTGGTACAGAACTGTCAATATCAGTTTCAGACGATGCCGTTTGAATTATCCACGGCACCCCGGGCCTTTTTACCAAGGTAATGGCCGAAAAGATGTTTCTTCAAAGAAAAAAGGCATCTAAATTATCCCTTACTTGCACGACCTAAAAAGGGCAAGTTCCAGAGAACAGTTGGAGGTCGGAAGAGCACTATCTAAAGTAGTTCTTCGACGGCACGACTGGATTCTAAATATTCCAAGAATCGCAGCTGTTTTCCGACGATACGTCTGCTGTTCCTAGGGATGATTCTGGACACGGTTCAGAAAAAGGTTTTTCTTCCCGAGGAAAAAGCCAAGGAGTTATCCGACCTGTCAGGAACCTCCTAAAACCAGGAAAGGTGTCTGTACATCAATGCACAAGAGTCCTGGGAAAAATGGTGGCTTTTTACGAAGCAATTCCATTCGGCAGATTCCATGCAAGAATTTTCCAAAGGGATCTGTTGGACAAATGGTCAGGGTCGCATCCTCAGATGCACCTGCGAATAACCCTGTCGCCAAGGACAAGGGTATATCTTCTGTGGTGGTTGCAAAAGGCTCATCTATTGGAGGGCCGCAGATTCGGCATACAGGATTTGATCCTGGTGACCACGGACGCCAGCCTGAGAGGTTGGGGAGCAGTCACACAAGGAAGAAACTTCCAGGGGGTATGGACGAACCTGGAAAAGTCTCTTCACATAAACATTCTGGTACTAAGAGCAATCCAAAATGCTCTAAGCCAGGCGGAACCACTCCTGCAAGGAAAACCGGTGTTGATTCAGTCGGACAACATCACGGCGGTCGCCCATGTAAACAGACAGGGCGGCACAAGAAGCAGGAGTGCAATGGCAGAAGCTGCCAAGATTCTTCGCTGGGCGGAGAATCACGTAATAGCACTGTCAGCAGTGTTCTTCCCGGGCGTGGACAACTGGGAAGCAGACTTCCTCAGCAGACACGATATTCACCCGGGAGAGGGGGGTCTTCATCCAGAAGTCTTCCACATGCTAATAAACTGTTGGGAAAGACCAATGGTAGACATGATGGCGTCTCGCCTCAACAAGAAACTGGACAAGTATTGCGCCAGGTCAAGAGATCCACAGGCAATAGCTGTGGACGCACTGGTAACACCTTGGGTGTACAAATCAGTATATGTGTTTCCTCCTCTGCCTCTCATACCAAAGGTATTGAAGATTATACGGTGAGGAGGAGTAAGAACAATACTAGTGGCTCCGGATTGGCCAAGAAGGACTTGGTACCCGGAACTTCAAGAGTTGGTCACGGACGACCCGTGCCCTCTACTTCTGAGAAGGGACCTGCTACAACAGGGTCCCTGTCTCTTTCAAGACTTACCGCGGCTGCGTTTGACGGCATGGCGGTTGAACGCCAGATCCTAAAAGGGAAAGGCATTCCAGAAGAAGTCATTCCTACCTTGATTAAGGCAAGGAAGGAAGTCACCGCGAAACATTATCACCGCATTTGGCGAAAATATGTCGCGTGGTGCGAGGATCGGAGTGTTCCGACGGAGGAATTTCAACTGGGTCGTTTCCTACATTTCCTACAATCAGGATTGTCTATGGGTCTCAAATTGAGATCTATTAAGGTTCAAATTTCGGCCCTGTCAATATTCTTCCAAAAAGAATTGGCCTCAGTTCCTGAGGTACAGACTTTTGTTAAAGGAGTACTGCATATACAGCCTCCTGTGGTGCCTCCGGTGGCACCGTGGGATCTAAATGTAGTTTTAGATTTCCTCAAATCCCATTGGTTTGAACCATTGAAAAAGGTGGATTTTAAATATCTCACATGGAAAGTGACTATGTTACTGGCCCTGGCTTCCGCCAGGAGAGTATCTGAATTGGCGGCTTTATCTTATAAAAGCCCTTATCTAATCTTCCATTCGGATAGGGCAGAACTGAGGACTCGTCCGCATTTTCTCCCTAAGGTGGTATCAGCGTTTCACCTGAACCAACCTATTGTGGTGCCTGCGGCCACTGGCGACTTGGAGGACTCCAAGTTGTTGGACGTTGTCAGAGCCTTAAAAATATACATTTCAAGGACGGCTGAAGTCAGAAAATCTGACTCGCTGTTGATACTATATGCACCCAACAAGTTGGGTGCCCCTGCTTCTAAGCAGACGATTGCTCGTTGGATTTGTAACACAATTCAACTTGCTCATTCTGTGGCAGGCCTGCCACAGCCTAAATCTGTTAAGGCCCATTCCACAAGGAAGGTGGGCTCATCTTGGGCGGCTGCCCGAGGGGTCTCGGCATTACAATTCTGTCGAGCAGCTACGTGGTCGGGGGAAAACACGTTTGTAAAATTCTACAAATTTGATACCCTGGCAAAAGAGGACTTGGAATTCTCTCATTCGGTGCTGCAGAGTCATCCGCACTCTCCCGCCCGTTTGGGAGCTTTGGTATAATCCCCATGGTCCTTTCAGGAACCCCAGCATCCACTTAGGACGATAGAGAAAATAAGAATTTACTTACCGATAATTCTATTTCTCGGAGTCCGTAGTGGATGCTGGGCGCCCATCCCAAGTGCGGATTATCTGCAATACTGTACATAGTTATTGTTAACAAATTCGGGTTATATTGTTAAGGAGCCATCTTTAAGAGGCTCTTTCTGTTATCATACTGTTAACTGGGTTTAGATCACAAGTTGTACGGTGTGATTGGTGTGGCTGGTATGAGTCTTACCCGGGATTCAAATTGCCTCCCTTATTGTGTACGCTCGTCCGGGCACAGTACCTAACTGGAGTCTGGAGGAGGGTCATAGGGGGAGGAGCCAGTGCACACCACCTGATCTGGTAAAAGCTTTACTTTTTTGTGCCCTGTCTCCTGCGGAGCCGCTATTCCCCATGGTCCTTTCAGGAACCCCAGCATCCACTACGGACTCCGAGAAATAGAATTATCGGTAAGTAAATTCTTATTTTCTATTCCTTTGTTTTATTTGTCAGGGAAAATGGCCGCGGATTGGCCTAGTAAATTTACAGCAATTCAGGGCAAATGGTTATTAACTTCCCTAATGTCCAGTCAGGGTCGGACTGGCCCACAGGGGTACCAGGGAAACCACTGGTAGTCCCCACTGCCTGAGGGCCCACTGCTTCCTCTAGGGATCAGGTTCCAGACTGTGCACTTGTATTATACATGGCAGATATGTTGCATTACACTGCACAAGACTATTGTGTATTTCAAGCCTATGTGGAGGCTGGCCACACCCCCTTCAGTGGCGCACCCAGGGGGGGTTTCCGAGTACCCAGAAACCCCCCTCCACTAAAAAAAAATAAAAAAAAAATGTTTTTTTATTTTTTTTTGCTGCATGAGTATTATTAATGACTGTCTAGCGTCCTCTGCAGCCTGCTGTCTTCCTGGTGGCACTTGCAAGTACAATAAAAGTCTACTTTATATTAATTATAGTACATATATATCCATGTGCATACATATATACACATGTATATACATACATACATATAAACACACACACACAGATATGATATATATATACATGTGTATATATATGTGTACTGTATGTGTGTGTACATATATATATATATATATATATGTATGCATGTTTAATATGCTATGTATATGTGTGTGTGTGTGTGTGTGTGTGTGTGTGTGTATATATATATATATATATATATATATATATATGTGTGTAGATATATGTATGTGTGTATATATATATATATATATATATATATATATATATATATAAATACACACAGACACACTAGTTTTACGGACCCAGCATATACTGGGTCACCTCAGTCCCCACCCCCGTGATTGGCTCCGCCCAGTTCTGGAAACCCCCCCATGCAAATCCTGCGTTTGCCACTGCCCTTTGTAGACTGGTCACACCCCTAAGTATGTGTCCAGTGGTATTCTCAGGCAGCCATTCTATGTTATCTTAAGTATTAGATGCATGGCAAGGAGGTTTACACTAATATGTCCTTGGAGATGGAGTTTCTGGAGGAGGGGGGGGGGGGGTGATCAGGAAGTTCCAACCACATAGGGGGAATGCACATAAATCTTTGTGGCTTCCTTTTACTGTATGTCAAACCCGGACCATCAAGTAGGACAAGCAGTGTATCCTTTTAACTTGTAGAAGTTAGGAGGGGTGAACAATGTTGGTTGTTTGGTAA